>NC_056481.1:19845279-20065563 GCF_008729295.1 Plectropomus leopardus | reverse complement strand
TGTGTGTGTGTGCGTGTGTGTGTGTGTGTGTGTGTGTGCGTGTTCCTGTTCTCTTCTCCTAAACAAAACCATTGTTCCAACCACTTCCTGCACAGCAGCTTGCAGCTGGACTCTGAGTAATAGGAGGAGAATTTAAATACACACACACCCTGACACTCACAGCGGTCGGTTCCACTCAAACATGTTGGCCGAACATGGGTGGCAGCAATGATGTCATCAAACTGGGACTTGCTAGATCACTGCAGCACTCAGGCTGATCAGAAGCGAGGAGAGAGTGTGTTTATGTAAGTGAGAAAGGAGAGAAACATAAAGAGAGGAGGAGAGAGGATGTCAGGCTCGCTGCCAGCATGCAGGTCTGATATGAAAAACGATGTCTGCAGCCGCAGTGACAGGCGAGGGAGGACGGATCCAGTTCTGCATCAGAGACACTACATCACGATCCACACAGACGAGTTACGCTCTCACACACACACACACACACATACACACACACACACATCACTGCCGTAAGTCATCTGTTGCAATATTATATAACAGAACTTCCCCATAAAATCAATGCATTCAGCTGCAAAGATTCAGAGACTGAAATCACACAACAACTCAGTTTTGTACCTCAAGCTCATCACAACAAAGACAAATCAGGGTGACAAATCACCGGAGTTTCCTGGTGTGTTTCCAAAGTGTGTCTCCCTGCAGAGCGCAGATGCATTTGTCTCAGGTGGACTGACTCGCAAACACATCTGCACTCACTTCTGCTCACACCATCAACTCTTAAGACCCTGTTAAACAAGATACATGCAGCATTTTAACATGTGTGGGTCACTGACATAGATATAAAGTGCTTTGTTGCATAAATCAGCAGCAGGATTCCAGTATAAATATCAGTCTTAAGGGTTAAGGCTGGCACTATATTATAACTTTATATATATATCTATATATATTAAAATGCCTAGTTGACGGATTTTGAAGAACATTCGATTATGACGATTAGTCGAATGCTCACGACACGTTCAAACCCAAACATATCGCAGCTTTGTCAATTGACTTTCACGTCAACATATTATGCTCTCCTGCATCTGCTGTTGATGTTTTGGGATTCTGTTACTGTGATGTCAACAAAAACACATGGTGGCACAGATGAATAGGTTTAAGTAACAATGGCACATGGTAAGGTGTAGAAAAAACCCATCATATTCAGACAGGAAGCGAACAACATGCTCCCGCTTTAAAGTCCGGGGTTTGTTGGATCCATCCACCGCCCTTCCTGCCCGCCACACAGGGACTTTTATTGTATTTAGCTGTTACTGGCAGCGTTTTTAACCCGATGCCATCCAGTGGTATAACATGCAGACGCGACAGTTTCCATCTGGCTGCATTCTCAACTGATGTCGACCTTCTGTGTATCACGGTGCCACGAAAGGTGGTTTTGGGGGTCAGGATCTTACACCAAAATCATTACAAGAGCAGCAGCATTTGAAGACCTTGGAATGAAATGGGCTGGACGTTCTTTACCAATTTTTGTGTTTTTTATTGAAATATCTGAACAACTATCAAATGGACTGCCAGCAAGTTTGGTACAAAGATTCATGTTTATCTCAAGATGGTCATGTATGACACTCAGGATGAATGAAGCCCCAGATCCAGACATCTCAGCCCGGTCGGGCAGCTGGAAGCAGTCTGACATATTACTTCCGGTGTGCCGAGTTTGAGTCGATTCTGGGCCAGGTCATTTTGGCCACTTGGGGGATTGCAAAAACTTTTGTAATCTTTTAACATTTCTTCAAAAGCCAGACAATGAGTTCAAAATTTTAGCCAAGTCACAAGTTAAATTCAAGAGCTTCTGTTGTATTTATGACTTGGTGAAAAAGAGGGACAGTAAAATAATGGGGCGTCCTTTGATTCTTCAGTGAAATTACCTAAAATAAAGCACTTAAAGAAAATTCAAATGTAAGCAGAAACACAATTTATTAAGGTTACAATCTCCTCTGCTCCAAAATAGTACAAGTAAAACTATCTAGAGTAATGTCTACTTTAGTAAAGACTTCGTCATGAGCACTAAGATGGAAAAGAAACGTCTGATATCCTCTGTTCCAAATGCAGAAATAACAGCCAGGAAAAAGCAGTGCCTTGCAAAAAAGTGTCCCAAAAAAGAGATAGAAAATTCAAAAGCTGTTAATGGCTCATTCAGTCTTTATGGTTCTCCATATGTACTGGTTATACTGGTGCCTTCAGTCGGTCGATGTTAAGAGTCATATGTGGTTTTCTCTGTGGCAGGCTGCCTGGCTCCACTCCTCTATATTCCTCACCAAACAAAATCAAAAATCCCCTCACCAAACATTTCCCCTCTTCTTTGTTCCCCAAAGCCATGCCCTCTTCACCTGTGTGGAACAGCACACCTGAGCAGTGTGTACTTGTGGTTGGTGACATTTTAAAGCAGGGGTCAGAGAGACACAGTGTCTTAGAAGGTTAATCTTGCTATTAAACCTCCTAAAAATAACATGCATTTAATTCTACCCTCACTTTCACCTCTTTGGTGTCACAGTTTCCCCACACTGAAGGAAGTGTGTATCACCCGCTAACTCACCTGGCACCACTGAGCCAGCTAATGTTACAGCTCAGCTGAGGAGGACGCCATTCATATTTACATCTTGCCATGTCATGAGTAGATGCGCACTTCCTTCTGTGCAGTAATATGATGTCACAGCAAATTTGACCTTTTGGATATAGGATGCCATAATTTTGTTATTATTATTGTTATTATTATTAGTAGTAGTAGTAGTACTCTTGATTTATGGCCAAAAACATATTTTGTAAGGTCACAGTGATCTTTACCTGTGACCACCAAAATCTAATCAGTTCATTGTTGAGCCCAAGTGAACGTTTGTGCCAAATTCAAAGAAATTCCCGAAAGGTATTGTTGCCTTTTTTTATTAACAAGAATGGTATGGACAAATGGACAACTCGCAAAGATAATGCCTCAAGCTATGGCTACTGCCGACACAGAGGTATAAAAACATTAGTTTGTGATTTGGAGACGAACTGTCCCGTTAAAAGATACAAATCATCTTTGACGTCTGGGAAAATGTGCATAAAATGATGCACAATACTTAATGGTTCAGCCATAACAATCTTTGGTTTAAATATAAGTGTAAACATCATGAAAGCTATTCAAGTGGGGAAATATCTGCTCACATTCTGCTGCAGCTAATTTACACATTGTTATTCATATATTTATATGTCTAAGCACTGGAGTTGTTTGCTGCATGTTAGCACACATCCCTCAGGCTGTCTCCTATTTTGCATCCTGTTTTACTTTGATGTAAACTGTCGGAGCTCACTTGCTGCAACGGCCTGATTCCCCACAGGGATCATTAATGTTTCATCTAATCTAATCGAACCCCTGCTGTCACCACAGAGCCACTCTGCAGAGCTGCAGAGCAAACAGAAAAGCCTGTTAGAAGTACAGCAGACCGCATTGAGCTCACACCACAACAGGTCAGAAAATTGAAACCAAATGTAAGGGAGAAACATGGACAAACATGAAATATGTTACTTTTAGTACTGAACGACATAGATGTGTGGCACAATGGGTTAACAGCCACTTTCAATGAACATCTGTGGCTGTGACATCCTGCAGAGTAACAACCTGCTGATTCACCTGTAAAGCTCATGTCTTTTGAAAATCTCCTTTACGTCACATTCCAGCTCTCTGTGAAGGAGTGAAACGGTTCGAGAAAGTGAGAATGAGAGCAATCACGTGCAGAGGAGTGTCTGCAGGGGCGTTGAAGGGAGGGGTGATAGAGTGATAGATTGAGGGAAGTGAAAAGAAAGAAAGAAACAGAAACTGATGCATATTCTCATGAAGCCAGTCTGAACTGTTCGGGAACTCACACATACCAACTCAGTGGCATATATATATATTGTCTATTTTTAAATTTTGGCTATTTTTTTTTTCTTCAACCATTTCTGAATTTTTATTTCCGAAAAGATTTTTTGAGGAGGATGATTTATTTTTTTTGTCTTTAATATTTTGGCCAGTTTTTGTTCTTTAAAAATTATTGGTTAATTTCATTTTGCTTTTAAAGTGCTTCAATTTTTTGCCATTTGCTTCCTTTAAAAGTTTTTGGTAATTTTTTCTTTGGAAGGTTTTTAAGAATCCATCTATCTCAAACATTTTGGGGTATTATTGTTTTGGCCTTTAAAAATGTTTGGTAAGTTTTTGTTTTTTTCCCTTAAAAGCTTTTGTCGATTTCTCTTTCTGTAAAATGTGATGTAATTTCTGGCTATAATTTTTGCCATTTTTTAATCTTTATAAATATTTGGATTTTTAAACTTCCTCAAACACATCATTAAGTGATGAACACTCGATCTATGATCTTTCATCGATATTGCTTTATTCTGTCTCATTTAAAATGTGTCCAAAACTAATATATAACATGCACAAACTAACCAGCATGAATGACAGCAGTGAAAAACTAAGGCTTTTTCATCTCCAAAATTTCATCTTTCATCAAAGTGTCAGTTTTTAAAATCTAACAACTAATTTATGGTGGAGGGAGGGTCATACATTGTTCTAGAGCCATTCATGGAGGCTCAATGACAAAGATTTGGTGCGTCATTCCCGCCACTGATAAATAAAGAGCAGTCCCCCGTGTTGGCATGGTATCTACACACACACACACACACACACACACACACACACACACACACACACACACACAGACCGTGCATCATGTTATTGATATGACTATGGGAACAGAAACAGCATGCATGCATCTCTGTCACTTCCCTGGTGGTCAGTGGGCTCTTTATAGTCACACACACAACTTCCCTTGCTTTCAGTCTAAGTGTAATGTATTGTTTTAGCACTTGTGTGTGTGTGTGTGTGTGTGTGTGTGTGTGTGTGTGTGTGTGTGTGTGTGTGTGTGTGTGTGTGTGTGTGTGTGAGTCCGGTGCTAATGCGTCCAGCCAGGCAGCACTGATACAACAGTGAGAGCAGAGATAAAGCCGGCTTTGTGTCCGACTCAGGATCTCGGCCACAGAGCGGCTGAAATGGCACACAGCCATTGTCACAGGTTCACTGCGGTCATGCACACACACACACACACACACACACACACACACACACAGCGACACCAGCAGTGGCTGAACCCACAGATATAAAAGGTGCTGCGCTTTTTAACATCAGTGAATCATCACCGTATTATTTTGAGACAATGATATTATAACTGTAAAAAAACAGGACTGACAGCCTCTAATAGCTTCTGCTACATTGTGCGCCACTGAAACATATTTCACAGGAAATGTGAAGGATTGTATGATCTGTCCTTCCACTGAGAATGCTGCTTAAATCTGCATTAACTGATTTTTTTTTTTTTTTTGCCACTTGAGGGCAACAAACAAGACGTAAACACAGCACTGAGATCCTGTCACCTCGTGAAGCTGATATGTGTAAGAAAACTGTTGGCTGTTTACACCTCAAAAAGATATGGAGCATCATTAGCATTCATTTGTAATTGTGTTTTTTGCAAGAATTCTCTCCTTTTTTAGCTTAGTTTTGGTCTCCACCTGTGAAACATATCTGGTTACTTTGCTGCTAAATGCTCTACTATCAGTCCCTCCAGTTCCCGTGAATTCTGCTCGACCTCACAATATTTTCCAATCATAAATAGATAAATGAAATACACAAAATTTCCACAAAGATACGCAAAACCACATAAAGATGAATAATGACTATAAAAGAGACACAAAATATATATATATATTTTTTTAAAGAGCCAAAATAAACACAAAGTCTGATTACTCCTGTGTAGGAAAGGTGGTGGGACCCTTTGCATGTTTTGCCCGAGGGCGCATTGTCTCATAATCTGCCTCTGGACATGTGGCATGAGAGCATGTGAAAAGTGTCAATTGCGTTAATCAATTTAGAATTGGCAGCCCTGCAATTAAAAACAAACCGTATTTACAGCTTCTCACTAAATATCACATTCGAAAAACCCATTGACATTGAGATGAGAAAACCGGAGGTGCTAAAAAGGAATTTTGGGTTTTAGTTCTCATTACCGGGGCTCTTCATAATCAGTCAATTATAACAGTTTAAAGGTGTGGTTCAAATCCCATAATTCCTCCTTTGAAGCCTCTTGTATTCGTCTCAGACAAAATAAACAAGAAACCAGAAACAGACGAAACAGCTTGAGACACGTTGAGTGATTGATGCAAAGTCATTAAGACGCACAGCTGCTCATTTTCCATCTCATTTCTACCCGCTCTGAACTTTGACTGACGCTGACTCGACATCACGCATCATTCCTTCTGATAATTTCGGGGCTTTGTAATTCGTTTTTGCCTCCCATGTCATACCAAGTACCCTTTCAACTGGCAACAAACTGATTGTTTTTGTATCTCTCAGTATTCTTTTATTTGAAGCCACTTATTAAAATCCATATCCTGATAAATTTGATGTAAAAGTGTTTTTCCACAATGAAGCTTCTCTGTCATTTAGCTTGTGAGGCCAAGGCTTTAGCCCTGAATGTTTTATAAATACAAAACTAGGAACTGGCCCAAGGATAGATCTTTTTTTTTTATCAGAGGTAATTGGTAATTGTGTAATTTTTACAATTTTTATTTTGGCAGGCCAACTCAAAAAAATGCCCAATTTCATTTCAGGAAAAACAAAAATCAGCAAAAAATAATAAATAAGAATTGAGAAATTTTTTAAAGAATTTTAAATTTGAAAAAAGAAGAAAAAATCCCCACATTTTTAAAAAAAAATGCCAACAAAGGGGAAAAAAACCAAAAAAATTAATAGAAAATTACTGAAAAGAAAGCAAAGACGAAAGAGAGAAGTGAGAAATGGTGCCCACCTGTGTGTTTTGAATGCATGTTTTCTTTCTTCAAAATTGGCTCTAAAATAAAACAAAATTTTAAAAAATCTGCACTTTAAGATTTTTTTGACATGCCTCCTTCATTTTGCACCAGGCCCTCCCCTCTCATAAATAACTAAAAATCACATCATAACATCCATGCTTGTACTTAGTTAGATTCTGCCACTTTTAAGAAAAATTAGTTTTCCAAATCTAGTCAACACATAGAGTTTTCTGTTTCTACTCAGCACACATTACTCACAACTACTAATATTTTTAACATCACAATTCATAATTAAAGTTAAAAAAAAAAATCTGGGTAAATAACGTGCCAGAGCATCAAATTAGAGCTTGTTTATCAAAAAGGAAGACCCCCCGAGTCCAGGCTAAGCCCCCATTGTCCTAAAATCTTACAAGTGCCCCTGCTCTTTGCCATAATGTATTGCTATTATTTCCTTCTTTACTTAACTTTTCTCAGCCATATTGTGCAGTCAGTGTTTTACCTTTTTCCCACTTCCTGCTTAAGCTCGTCTGGTGCAGATCCGGAACCTCGACCTGTAGAGAGAGCAGAGGTGAGGTGAAGTGCCTGGTTTCAAATGCACCCAATGTCACTCTGTTCGTTCTGCTCCCCTGCCCACCTCAATACACAGCGCAGTATCCTCTATCCTCGAATGAAACAGCCTGTACGCATGGTGTTGCTTCATGCCTGCTACACCTACCTGCAAGACAATTTTTTAATTGATAAAAATGATTAATACAAACAGGTACATTCATTTAGACTGACCGGCTCTATTGACTTTTACAGTAGGTTTTACATGATTTTCACTGGCCCCTTTTAAAGTAGCATCTGCTCTGCTCTTTGTTCTATGACTTAAAATATTTCAGCAAATACCACACTTTGTACTTTGAAGGTGGTTGCTAACAGGTGCCTAAATGAGAGTACAGAACGCCATCATGCCAAACATAGCTCTACAGCCTCGTTGTGGTGGTAACATTAAGACATGTGACCATAGTGAAGTTTGTTTATAACATAACGCTAGCTTTTTACCTCTGGCGATAGCATTTAGGCTTCAAAAATCCTAGTAGTGGCAGTCATTTTTGAAGATTATCTTGCTGAACAAAACATGGAAGTATGATTGCTCACCACAGAGCTTATTTTCTGCAATGATCCAAAATCCAATGGAAAATCCGAAAAAACTTTCTGACTGTGCAGCTAACTTCAGGAGCGGCCTTTAGAAAAACATCATCCCTGGGGAACCCTTCTGTTTATGTGTTCACTTGCTAACAGTTTTCTTCTTCACTGATTTTATTGTCACACTTCTGGCATGGAATTACGCTACCAACAGCCAATCAGCAGATCAGCATAAAGAAGCCAAAGTTGTTTTATCAGTTGTCTTACAGAGAACTTGAACTGATTTTATAAGGTGCAATCTGAAATCTTCAAATAAATGAGGCCAAAAAGAGGCTGTAAATCTTCTCAAGTGTTTACAGAAAACACAGTTAACATATGAATTAAGGTTGAACTAATTCAACCGTGGTAAACCCCAAGTGCCCTGCAGCAGCTAGCTTAAATAGCACTGTTTACACATAAAGTGAGACAGGTGTACTGATGGTGGGCCATCTGTGAGGCCGTTGTGTCCACAGCATCCATTGACCCAGAAAACAACAATGTCCTGCTTCTGTGTGAAGGATGGACAAACTGAACTGAGCAGGATCACTCCGCAACAGCAGACTAACAGCTGACACGTTAATGATAAACACTGCTTTTAATCATCCTGTCCTAATACAAGCAGGTTCTGTCACTGATCTGATCACTTAAAATGCAGAGAGATTAGATGGATGGATGGATGGATGGATGGATAGACAGCAATAGAGAGCTCTCTCTCTCTCATAGAGACATAGCTAAAGAAAGAAAGATAGAGATTTAGAGATATATAGAGATGGATACACATACATCTGCTAGCTTTTCACAGCAAAGTTTTGACGTCAGAATATGACTTTTTTCGTTCAGCATCAGCAGTCTGGCGTAAATAGAGAAACTGATACTTCATGCAATAACCACAATAACAGGGTTAAGAAAAGAAAACTGGGGAATCTATGAGCTGAACACATCAACACAATGAAAAGTGAATCATTCGGATTGTTAATGTAAAGCGGTGAAGTAAAACAATGGCAGCTTCTCGACCCTGTTTACTGTCTTCATGTGGCACTGGGCCATGCTGTGCTGCACGTGGACAAACCCTGTGTGTTTATTACCATTCCTGTTCCCACATTCTCTGAGACACTGCAGATCCTGATGCCAAGTTGTCGGCATTCGCCCGACCTCGCTGACACACTCAAAAGATTGGCACAGCGGCACACACAATCAGCAAAGGGAATCTGCTTGATTTCCTGTAGAGGAGGAAGAAGCCAGGAGGTGAGCTGAGGACATGGAGAACTCTGTGACCCCTCTTTTATCACCACCACCATTACACCACTGGCATGTGTGGTGTGTGTGTGTGTGTGTGGACAGCTGGTGTTTGTTTGTGTTTACATCTGAAGTGGATTCAGGGAGGCAAAGCTAGCGATGGCCGCACTCCCTCTTTCAAAAGCCTTTCTCTCTTCTCCATTTCTGCTTTCATCTCCGACCTTTCTCGCTCTAAAACATCAGACTTGACAGTTCTCAGAGACACAGAAACACAGAGAGGTTTGTACAACATGACTTTGTAGACTGGCTGGGTGACTGTATTAAATCCGCCTCGCTGAGAGGTAGCCAAGCATGAGATTATGATGCATCCATCTTCCCCCTGTCATTATTTAACACTGTGCTCTGGTGTCTCTCACACACACCATAAGTCTAAACTAGAATTACCGCCTCGTGGTTGTATGCCTCCCTGCACCAGTCAAGTTACAATTTACATCTATGTCTGTGAAAACATGGATGCTCCACACACACTTCCCATCAGCAGCACAGACGATCTATACAATCTGCACAGTTTTAAGATTAGTGTGATCAATTCAGTATCTGACCAAATGTCTCCCTTTTTGTTCCTGAGATATGAAAAACAGAAATGTGTTTTTGCAGAACAGTATGATGTCACTGTGAGGTTGACCTTTTAGATATTAAGAGTCAAAATTTCATCGTACCTACACACATACACTTGAGGACGTTTGTCATAATTTGTGGTATTAATTCCTGAGTAATGGCAAAAAAAATGTTTCTTGAGGTCACAGTGGCCTTTGAACACCAAATTCTAACAGTTCATATTTTTAACCCAAGCGGATGTTTGTGCTAAATTTGAAGAAATTTCTCGAGGGCTTCCGGGCTGACATATGGTTTTCAAGAGAATGACACAAATGCAAGGTCACATTGACCTTGACCTTTGACCACCAAAATATAATAAGTTCTTTAAGTCCATGTGGACGTTTGTGCCAAATTTGAGGAAACTCCCTCAAGGCCTTTTTGAGATATTGTGCTCATTCCTATTCCTATCAGTTCATCCTTGAATCCAAGTGGACGTTTGTGCCAAATGTCCGCAAAGGCCCTCAAGGAGTTCTTGAGATACATTGCTTACAAGAGTGAGACAGATGAGGTCAAGCTGACCTATGACCATCAAATTCTAATCAGTTCATCAGTGATTTGCAGAATTTGACTTGAAGGAATTCCCACAAGGCGTTCTTGTGATACTGCACTCAAAAGAATGAGAAGGATGCAAGATCACAGTGACTTTTGACCACCAAAATGAAATCAGATCATCTTTGAGTCCAAGTGAACGTTTGTGTTAAATTTGAAAAAATCTCCTGAGGTGCTCTTGAGATATGTCGCTCACAAGAAGTAGACAGATAAGGTCACAGTGATCTATGACCACCAAAATCTAATCAGTTCAATGTTGAGTCTAAGTGGACGTTTGTGCAAAAGTTGGAAGAAATTCTCTCATGGCATTCTTGACAGAATGAGTTCATAAGAATGGGATGGACAGACAACTGGAAAACATAATGCTTTCAGAGTCTGCTATTGCCGGTGTGGAGGCATGAAAAAGTTAAAACCCTCACATTTAATCAGCTGTAGAGCTGATATTCCCTGCTGCAGTAAACCATGCCGATCAGGTTGACATACAATATTTATTTAGGTTCACAAAAATGATAAGTTAATTATCAGGTAGTCCACAAATATTGTGGGAATGGTCTCATACAGTCATACAAGTGGGGAAACATACATGAGAAACCATTTAGGAACAGGCCCACCCAGAAACACTCTGATTTAACCAAATAAAGTGTGAAGCATGGGAAAAGAATGAACTCAAACATTAGTTTAGTCTAAATAATAAAAAAGGAAGTTGCTCTTTTATTCATTATATCCATAACGTCTCCAATCATCTTTAAGAAAAGACCTTCACCTATTCAAAATATCTCTTCTTACTCTCAAAAAAATCAAATCAAAACTAAAAAAGGGGCAGACCCTGTGTTTAAAATATTGCCGTATGTCAGGGTCGTCCCTGAACTGTCCCTCAGCAATATCAGTGGACCAGGGACCGGTCGAAACAAGAAACCTAAATGTTGTAAAAACCCATCTGTGTGATAGTTTATACATCTTAAAGTAGACTGTAGTGTCCCCAAATATGTAGTGGGTTTCTCAAAGCTGCCCCTCACCCACTGTCTTCTTGTTTCTCAAATCTCAAGAGACATGTCCAATTTGTCCTTCACAGTGAGATGCTGCTGATTTGTTGAGAAACACTCATCTGTTGCATCTTTATTAGCTCTGGGACCCACCACCCCGCCCTCCTCTTTAACTCCACCCCCTCCCATAAACACGTCTTGACTGTAGTCTGCATTTAAAGGTGGACGACATCACAGCTCCATAGATGTATAACAATAGCTAGGTACCAGATGCCAAGATGGTGCTTATTCATTTCAATACAGTTGCTCCCTTGGCATATAAAAAAGCATCCAAGTTGAAAATGTGCAGTAGTGTTTCACCCACTGGGCCCGCACCCGTCATTGTGATGACGTCACTGGTATTTAAATTTCTCCGCTGGTGTAAAGTTTTACAAATATAAAACCTCCATGGATCAAAAATTCAGAATATAAAGAGTCAGAATGAATCTTGCAGTTGGAGGTGCGCCGTCAAAAGTTTTACAAACGTCTCTTTTTTAAAAGGTGGTCTATGGTGACGCCTGGGCCGCAGGGGATTTTTTTCACTGCAATATTGCAAGTGACCAAGAGGGAAAAATGGCTGCGGGGCTAAGCAACATTCCCGGGGGAAAACTTTTGAATCCTAGGACAGCGAAGGACTGACCCGCCTTACTGTACCTCTGATTTACTAGTACTCGCTGTCTTCATTGGCTGGATTGGCAAGGTTTAGGCAAGAGGAGTGAAATTGCTAAAGGTTAGGGTAAGAAGGTCAAGGTAAGCCAATCAGAGGGAGAGTAAAGCAGAGTAAGGGGGGCCATACCTTCACTCTCCTAGGATTCACAACTTTAGACTGTATGTATATTCTTGTGGTGCTCCAGCTCCAAAAATAAAAAAAATCAGTATGTGGCAGTAGATGTTTTAATGACAAATAAATGTGTAGGAAACCCTGATGGCGCTGCTCTTGATCAGTCACATGTATGGGCGGGAACTTGATACAGCGGAAAGCACTATAGCACAAGACAGCAGCATATATTTTGACTTCCCGGAGACGTGTCGTCCATATTTATATCCAGACTACTATGGTCTCGACCTCATGTATGTTTGCTACAAAAGATGTTACACGTTATGAACACATCATGCAAAGTGGCAATTCTGTTTACAAAGATGGAGTCGTGTTTTTTTTTCTTGTTTTAAATCTGTAGCTGCGTTTGATTCACTCTTTCCCAATTGAAAAAAAATCCTGAAGTCCCACCCACTTTCAAAACCACCTCCCTTAAACTTTCAACAAAAACAGAACAATTAGCATCATAAACAATATTATATTAAACCATGATTTCTCATTTTTCTTGTAATAACAACCCAAATCTCCAGAAACAAAGTGGACAGTTGTAGTCTGGTTTCAAATGGTGTCAGGAGAAGCCGTCACAGCGAGGATCAAACCTGCTGACTTTAAGAAAAAACCTTTAAAAACGTCCTGCGGCGGCAACGGTTGGTTTAAGAAGAATCCCTGATTGGCTGAAAGAAGTCAGGTGACCACCAGGTGAGGTAAGAAAAGTCCCACCTTTGACGATGGGGATGACAGTATGGAGGTGTGTCCTCTAAAAGCTAATGTGTGTGTGTGTGTGTGTGTGTGTGTGTGTGTGTGTGTGTGTGCGTGAATATGTGTGAGTGTGTGTGTGTGTGTGTGTGTGTGTGTCTGTGTGTGTGTATACATTTTTGATTACAAACCCGCTCACATGCGTACACACTCACTCTCAAGTGCGTGTTGATTTTTGAGTTCAAAACACTGCATCGCCAGTTCCTCTCTCCTCATGCAGCACAGAAACACAGAACACCAGTGGAGAAAAAACACCGGCTGAAAAGATGGAAAAAAAAAAAATAAAAATAAAAACTGAAAATTAAGTTTGCTGCCTTGAAAGTCCTTGAACATCACATAGAATCCTTGGGCGTGACAATTCTTTAAAAATTTCTGGGTTTTTTTAAGTTCAATAATATTTCTCTTATCTATGCATTTACTTAGGAAAAACTAACAAAGATTTCGCTCCTCTCTTATTACTATGTGTGTGCGTATCTCTCTTTTTTTTTTTTTTTTTTTTTTTTTTAGAATTTTGTTTGCATTGGTTTCCTCCTCGTCCTAAATTGTCCAGTTTTTCTTGGTTTGCGTAGTTTCCATCCGTCTTTTGGAAAAAAGAATTTTCTACCCATTATCATATCCCACCCTCCCCGCATTCATCCCATCCCTCCCTGGGGGGGAGAAAAGGGGGGCTTCTCAGTCCCATGCTGCCCTTCATCTCTCTGCCTCCATCGCTACACTGGCCTTCTGCTCAGCGCCTGCATGGGGGTTCACACCCGTGGGCCAGGCGGGGCAGGGCTGCGTGGGGGGCTGCCCCTGAGTCCAGAGTCCCTGTTGAGGCTGCGGCACATTAGGTACATTTGGTGAGAACCCCCAGTTGCCAACCTGGGGGGGTGGGGGTGAGGTGGCCATGGAGGCGGCCATTGGACTGCCGCCGCTGCCGCTGTTGAAGCTCTCCGACGCCTTCAGCCTGGAGAACATGGTCAACGCGTCCGGGAAGTTGGGGGGCGTCGCTGGTGTGTTGGCGGGGGTGCACATCTGAGGATGAGGAGGGAGAGACAATCATTAATGCATGCTCTAATTTGTTTTCTACACACCATTATATCTGACCACGGCTACTTCTGTCAAAGAAAGGAGCTGAAAACTCCTTAAATCAGCATGAAATAAATCAATGTTGATAATTAGTGAATTTGTATCAAAATTAATTTTCCAAGCAAAAATATCCCAAAGGTTTCAGCAACTCAGACCAAGAAAACTGGCTAGTTTTCTTGGTCATCGATGACAGTAACTTGAATTTTTCAGTTTTTTCAATTTCCACCGGCAACATGTCGAACAATAGGTTAATTTTGCTGCTCTTCAGTTTACTGCACTGCACTCCACTGAGGTCTGGCAGGAGCTTGCAAGCTAAAAGCACGCAAACTGTTACAACGCCAACAAGAAAATAAAATAAAGATCAAAACATTGAAATTCTCCGTCCTCTTAATGGACAGCACGTTGAAATGCAGCAACAAAACTCACTGAGTCAATGTAGCACCAGACTTTGAGGAAAGGCCTCTTGTAGTTTATGCTTTTTGCGTTAACTTGTTGGTTACTGGTTAATGGGTATCAGCCTATCAAGAGCAAAATTAACAGATACAGTCATCCCTAATTGCAAAAAATAACACACAAAAAACAATTTATTTCAGGGTGCAGGTTTTGCTGTCTTTAATTTTTATATATTAAAGAGTGGTTGCCACTGATGGCAACCCATTTCACATATTCATTAACCATTGACCTATAAAATGTCAGAAAACAATTAAAAAAACAATAAATGCAAGGTTTTTTGGTTTTGTTTTTTTCACGTTATGTTATGCACTGTTTATGTTACGAATATGAGCTGGACCCCAGGAAGAAAAGTAGCAAGCGTGCTTTAGCTATTGGGGATCTTAAATAAAACAAAGTTAAACTAAGCAAATTAATCAATAATGACTTTTGACAGCAGACATGTACTAAGCTTGCTGCTTTCAGCTGTGGATTATACCGTACTTGGAGGACAACAGAGTGAAATATATTGTCTTGAAGCTGCTGCACTATATTTTGTTTTATTGAGACTACTATCAGTGGAGAAACTGGCATGTTTTTTCTTCTTGTGTGATGAATTTCTGCCAGTATGACTGCTGACTTTAACCATAAAATGATGAGGCTATAAAGAAGTTTTTGCTCTTTTGTAACAACAGAACGACACCAAAACCTAGTTATACTCCAAACACTGCTGAAGTAGAAAAATGTTATGAGCTGTCAAAACTGGTTAGTTATCTTCAAGAAAAGTGGTCAAACAGCAACAAGCAGTGTGACTACAGCAGCGTGCATCATGGGGCACAAAGGGCAGTTTGAAGCAGTGTTTAAAGACAGATATCGCTTAACAGGAAGCAATCAGTTTTGTATAACCGAAGGGGAATTTAGGGGAATCCCATGCACTCTTTGCTACCCCCAGAGGGTTCTGATGATGACGTCTCACTTCTTTGTTTATATACACTTCCTGTTCCAACTATAATATAGCATTTAACCTGATTTGGCAGGCTACATAAACTTGTCACACAGAGTTAAAGCTAATGTTGCTTTCTGGACACACAAGTAAAACTACAAGTCTCCTTAGTATATCCCCAGTGCTTTAGCCTGCTCCAACCCTCCTTTGTGCCAGCGCTGTTATTGTTCTGCTGCCAGGAGTTCCTTTAGTGGCGCCCACCCCGAGCATGCCAAAAGCAACACTCAACCTACCACCTCGCAGCTAACGAGCCATGTGAACAACATGTTTGGCTGCTCAGAGGCCTTCATCATCGTCATCCTCACTATCACACAGCTCCATGGCCTGCTTCCTCCTCTGAGTCCCCGTCCGTTCGTGACCAGGAAAACAACAACCTGCTGTATTCCAAAGGGACGCAGAGGTGGAGCAATGTTTCAGCCAGGAGGCTTGTCATCTAAAAATAAGACCCTGGGCTGAGAGGCCAACAGGGCAGGTACCTACACGACAAAATAACTTGAAATTGCCACAACAATGGAGAAAAACAGCTTGGCAATTCCTGTTGAAAGACTTTTGTGTAACACAATAGAAGATTATGCAGAGATTGAGGATCTTGGTGGGTCATTATTTACAAGAACTATATTCCTTTTGATTTATTCCCTATCCTATGCCTGGTGGAAAATATTACACCAAACTACCTTTAGAGTTATGGCAAATTAATAATTCCTCACGTCTGCAAAAACAAAAATCTCCAGAAACACAAATTAAAAGGTTTCAAATGTTTACAGTATTTTTGTCAATTCGGCGTCAATATCATCTGTAAAGATAAACTGCATTCGTGCACAAACTTGATGTATGGAACTGTGGGAGTGAAAGACAAACGTTTGAGAAATTAAGATTTCTCATTAAAATCAGTGCTGGTTGATGAATCAGACACACAAATTGAATACCAACTGTTGTTCACTCTACAACTATACCACTTTATCCTCCTTTTTCAAAAGAGGATAGAGACATGTTTACGGTCTTGCTCCTCCCCAGAGTCCCCTCCATGTTTACTGTCTGCCTTGTTTGCTGCTTCCTGTTTGGTGCTGCAGAGAGTGCAGCTATTGGTTGCTGACTATGTTAATGCTATTGAACTTCAGTATTTGCATGAGCCAAGACTAAGTAGAATTACCACTTTGTGGTTGTTTTTCTATGCAAACCGGTCAAGCTGCAGTTATAGTTTGCATCCATGTCTGTGAAAAAAATGGATGCTTCACACACAGATGATTTATGCAGTCAGCGCAGTTTCAAGATGTGTCACAAATTCAGTATGAGTAATGGCTAGAAAAATGCAGAAATGCAGAGAAGTTGACATTTGACCTTTTGGAAAAAAAATGCATCACTCCATCATTTGATCCTATTAGACATTTGTGTGAAATGTCATCATACTTGGTGAAAGAATTGTTCAAAGATTATTTTTTGGGCTTTCATTGCCTTTTAATTGACAGGACAGTGAGAGTGTGAAAGGGGAAGAGAGAGAGTGGGAGACATGCAGCAAAGGGCCGGGGCCGGATTCAAACCCGCAGCTGCTGCAGCGAGGACACAGCCTCTGTACATGGGGCGCCGCTCTATCCACTGAGCCATTCGGTGCCCCGGTGAATGAATTCTTGAGTTATGATCACAAACGAGTTTTGGCAGGTCACAGTGACCTTGACCTTTGACTTTCAGCAATCAAATTCTAATCTTCTAGTTATTTTTTTAGTCCAGGTGGATGTTTGTGCCAAATTTAAGGAAACTCACCCAAGGCCTTCTTGAAACATTATATTCATGAAGTGCAACAGACAGTGTCACAGTGACCTTTGACCACAAGATTCTAATCAGTTCATTTTCCTGTCCAAATGGACATTTGTGCCAAATATGAGGAAATTCTCTCATGGCCGGTCTCAGCTACTGCTAGCACAGATGCATAAAAAATGACTTGAGACAGCCTGGGTTGAGTTTTATGACCACTTTAAACTCAATGATCAAGATCACGGGGGTGCACATCACCAGAGGAAAAACTTTCAAGTTTTTATTGTGACAGTAATTTGTCAGTGACATTGAAATTGCTTGAAAAGTTGTTTGAGGTAAGCATAAGATATTTTTTTTCTTTTGTTTCAATTACAGCTGGCATGACTGATTTTGTTGTTGCATTCAAATTAAATCAACTTCATTAATCGTCTATTGTTACTTCATTAACCACTTCTGGCCTTAAATCTTCCCCTGAGCCTCTTCAAAGATAGATTTCAACACTGAAGCAATGTTCCGATAACATTTTCCACTTTCTACAGATACATTGGTTAAATGCTACATTGTTTGTTTAAGGGGGGGTCATTTTCTGGAATTGGGAGTCATCGGCTCCATGAATCAACTGTGGGCAACAGCAGCTGCAGTCACACATGATGAGCACTGGGAAAAAATGTTAACATGCTGAAAAGAAAAAAAGCTCAAGAACAACATTCCCTTTACAGACAGCCAGAACTCCGTCTGCCCCGCAGTATCTAATCTACCCTTGGCTCCATCACCCAGGATGCTCAGATTGTGACACGCAACAGCGGGACAGGAACACCATTCCTCCCTCGGGGGTGTAATCGGACCACTTTGCCCCCTAAAACTGCTGCGGCGTGCAGGTTGGTCCTGCAGCGTGAAGCCAGACCGAGTGAGCAGTACTCAGAGTGGCATGCTGTTATGAAAGGTGAGTGTGTCCACTGTGCACTCTGACAGGAAACGCTGGCTCATGTCTCTGAGGCCATTTCCTGTGGTAAAAAGACACCCTGGAATGCTGAAGTGACCTCTGTGATCCTTCCTGTTCCTGGTGGGTGGATTTCTTAAACCTTGTGACCAGTTAAGAGTCCGTGTGACCGGTGTTCATGTAGAAAACAATAGATGAGGCCTCATGAAAGTAATCTGCTGACACATGACCTTTCTGGTTGTCCACTGGGACCTTAACATTGAACTTACTCATCTATAAACACATGAGCAGGTACAAATATAAACCTTCAGTCAGCTCAGAGATGTAACTTTTCACCTCATATTTATTTTTTGGCTTTTGCTTCACTGAACAAAAATGTTAACACATTTTTGTTTTTCCTCCCATTTTTAAAGGTTTAAAGATCCAGGTTAATGATCAGAGACTTTTTATGCACTCAGTATATTTAATTCTCTCAAATTTTGGCTCAAGACTGTAAATATTTGTGTCAAATTTGAAGAAATTCCTTCAAGGAGATCTTCAGATATTGCTTTCACAAAATGAAATGACTACAAGGTCACCATGACCTTGACCTTGGACAATCAAAATCTAATTAGCTCATCCTTCAGTCTACTGGAAAATATGTGCCAAATTTGCAGAAACTCCTTCAAGGTGTTTTATTATTCTATTTTCAAGAATACAGATAAGGTCATGGTGGCCTTTAACTTTGGCCACCAAAATCTAATCAGTTCATCCTTGAGCCAAATTTGAAAAAATATCCCTAGAAGTTTTCTTGAAATATTGCATTCACATGAATGAGACAGACAAGGTTAAAAAGACCTTGACTTTTGACCACCAATATCAGTACGTACGTACGTACAGGCGGACCTCCTGAAAACATAATGCCTCCAGCAAAAAGGCATAAACACACACTGACTTCAAGAAAATTGCTGACATGCTAACTCATTTCTGTGTTTCAGGAGTCATTCCTGGGGCTCTCAAAACTTGTGAAATTTGTGTAATTTTGTTGTGTGATCAAACTGTACATTTGACACAGTAAGGTTGGTTGGCTGTACTGCCAAATTTACAGAAATAAGACACAGCCTTTTTTTGTGACCATCCCAAGACACACCTGTGTAGTAATACTCTTGTTTTATCAGCCACACCTGTCAGGTGGACAGAATATCTTGGAAAAGGAGAGGTGCTCACTAATGCTGAGATTAAAAGAGAAATAAATCTACTGAGTGCATAAAAATGTCAGATCTTTAACTTCCACCTGTGGAAAATAGGAGCAAAACAAGTGGTAAAAATGTTGTTCATTATATTCTGCAGTGGACTTAAACAGGAAAAACAGGAGAGGGAGGCTGACGACAACTTTCAACACCATGTTTTTTGTCTCACAACTGCCCACCTCTCACTCCTCTGCTCATTTAATAACACAACACACCTCCAAAGTGTCGGCATGTGAGTGTTTGTCTTTGCAGGGGACCTTGGAAAGAGTCAGAGACGCAGACGGTATCGACCCACAGGGAAGAGGATCTGCTCCAAAGACACGGCTTCTCTGCCAGGCTGTCTTGAGTTTGGATCTGACTGCTTATCAGACACTTTGTCACTGACAAAAGCTTTGACTGCCTCCACATACATACAAAGAAAAACACTGCATCTTCCACTCCCAAACAAACTAGACACAAATATGAGATGTGCCTCAGGTCTACCAGATCACAAGTGTCACATTCCAGTATTGCAGCACATATTATGAAAGCAGCAGAGGTGAAAACTCCACAGAGATTAAAGCGGTCGCTATGCTGCAGCTCACTGAGGAAGCAGGTTACTGTGTGTTTCGTCTTTGTGCGTATTAAGCAGCCTGGTAGCAGATTAACTCTCGCTGCACTGGGGCAATGTCAGCACGAGCTGCTGAGGACGCTGCGTGCAGACCGAGGCTCAAATCCTGTTGCATGACTGAAGGGCACATGAGCTGCAACGTCAGGGTTAATATTTCATCTGATGACATCACTACCTGTGTGCAGCTTGCATACAAACACACATGTTGACGTTAAGAGTGTCTGCAGAGGGTTTGTAGTTGCAACACATACACAGATACTATAGCAACATTAACGGATGTGAGCACGTGCTCACTGGGAGATCTGTGGAGCTCAGTTTAAGAACGGGCTGCTTGATCGGGAAGAAGGAGGGTTAAATATTTATTTGGGATTTAACAAATTACTGGATGTTGGTCAAAAGACGTATGCACACTATACTTTCTGGTTACTATGTATTTGAACATTTTCCTTACGTGTATATTTTGTAGACTATTCCAATATTTGGTTATATTTGGTTTTCAATTTAGGGATATTTTTTCTTCTTTTTTTTTTTGCAGAGGATGGATGTGATTTCAATGTTTGTGAGAAAAAATAAACACATATTTCATCTTAGATTTGTTTTCATAGTATGCTCTGTTTATGCTTCACAAGGCTTCATCATGTTATTGTTGTAGGTCTTTCCTAATTTGTAATTAATAATAAAAACTTTCACAATGTGAAATGTCCCAAAAAGTGCACAGAAAGGTCATTAAACTCAACACCTCCGGAGTTTGAGTTGGTCCCTTTCTTCCTCTGGTTACCATGAGGCTGCTGCTGCCATTAATTGTTGTTGACCAATGCTGAGGCTTCGGAGCCCAGATAATTGTATTCAGGACAGCCCTGAAAAATACTGATGAGTTCATCACTCTTAAATAATTTAAAATGAACTTTAAAAATGTGCATTTTGACTGACATTTTACAGAACACCATGCAGCAAAAATAATAACGCAATCATTGATATCCCTGAGTATCAGTCTGGGGTAAGTTTTGACAACAGATAATCCAGCAGAGTTTCTACTTTTTATGACATGTCCTTTAAAAGCATGTTGTAGCTGATATATGAGGCGGTATATATAAATATAGTAGGTTTGATGTATAGCTTTGTTATGTAACATTAGTCCCTGCATGGAAATAAAATGTATGTATGAAAACTATAAAACTGTTCAAGCAGCAGCCATGTTTGACTCCACCATGGATGATGAGAGGTGAAAATATATTGTACTGCATTGGCTAGCAAATGGTTAAACAAGGCAGTATATATTCTATTGTTTATTCTGTGTGTAAATGTAAGTTCAGGCACAGACAATGTGAGAGGTCTTGCGAGGTAAATTGAGGTTAGTGTGACAGTTAATTGTCTCTAAAACACCGTTGTAATTTGAGAAGCGTCAGCTCGGTTAATCCAAACCCACGTGTGTCTGTAGGCTTTGTTAGAGTTAACAGTCCAACGTGATCATTTGGGAAAATAAGGAATAAAAAAAGATTAACTCCCACTGAGACCAGTACAGAAATGCACCGCCATGTTGAGAAAACAAAAACTGTATGTTCAGAAACGTGAGCAGATGTGAGTAGCTGCTGAGGACCTTAAGAGTGATGGACTGTGTGTGTTGAAGTGCATGTAGCAGCAGAAACAACCATCTATTCAAGATATACAGATGGAGAGGCAGAGGGCAACGGCAGACAGTGAGAGTGAGTTTGTGTTCAAAACAGAGCCAACAGAAACAGGGTTTCCATAGCGACTGTTGTTATGAGGAAGCAGCACAGAGCTCCTGTTGACGGGACAGGGCTGAGGCGCTGTGGTCACAGCAGCCCGGCCCTCTCTTCCAGTCTGTTTGCTGAGCCCAGCATGAAGAACGCGAGGCTGACAAGCAGCGACCGCTCCAAACATGCCAGGCCCGGGCCGGCGGTGACGCTCCACCGACCTTAAACACTCCTCCGTTTGTGTTTGTCCACAAACACACAAGTTCTTTCCAGACTAACCGACCACATTCCTCAGAAATATCAAGTGTGTTTGTGTTTGTGTGCATGTGTGCCAAGCAGAGAGGAGAAGCTTTCTGTCCCTCTGCATACTTTGGACGAGGGTCCGTTGCGTCTCGTGACCCCGACTGACCTCCACCATATGACGTTTACACCATTCACTCACATCCATCTCACTTCAGCTCTTTGGATGTTTCCATCCAGCTGTCACAGAAATTTTGAGACAGATATTGCAGTGAATGAAATGTGATCTGCTTCATGAAAAAAATACCAAAAATGTCAAATTGAACCCTTTGAACTCTGCAGCAGAAATGGTCCGCCACTGCCTATTTTGGTATTTTTGCTTATCGTGATGTAATTTCCTGGAGTATCTTTGAATAATTCATAAGCCTAAAATCTGTACAACCTAAGCCAAAATGTTGTGTTAGTCAATAAACCATGATAATTGATTAAAATATTAAAATTGTGTAATTACAAGAAAACAGATTTTAGATTTCAAAAAACAGACACACAAAACATACTGATCCAAAAGACTTTCAAATGAAGAAATTTTAATTAAATATTTCTTAACACTCCCTAAGCTATTTGAACTATGTACAATATTCCGTTTTAGAAATATGTTCATGTTTAAAGAAAAGAAACTGTCTAAACAGCATTGTTAAGTGTCTTCTTCAAGATCCCAAGAGTGACACGAAGGGACTTAACCAATCATTGCAATCAAAAAAACTTCCAGAAGCCGACAAGTATTTTAGCCTATTTGGACATGTTCTTGCAGTCGAATTTTCTCTTTTGCCGTCAGGGCGTTGTTACATCTTCCCTGCCTGTAAGACTGACTGCCAGTCAAATCTTTTATTCCCTTTGCAATTCACCTTTTGAATTGTCTGTAAGTTGTTTGTATTGATTTCACTGTTTTTACTTCTTGATGATCAAACTTAACTTAACTTTTATTTATAGATTGCTTTATTCCACTGAGCTCTGTAGGCGTGCACAATAAGCTGTTCAAACAAATTGCCCCTTGCAGGATTAAAAAAAGTCTTCAGATTTCTGATTTTTATAAGCAAAGTGCAAAGGCATTTTCCTCATTTATTTATCTGACGCTACCATGCATATTTGCATGGTTTTGCACCACATATAACAGCACAATGACGTTATTATGTGCGTACAACATAATGACAGGGAAGACAGAAGCCTTAGATTTCTGCTGCAAAAAGAATGAATGCTCGGCTATTATGGCTTTAATTTTACATCGATATTTATACAGGATAATGCAAACAAGGATCTCCTGCAACCGTCTGTGGGATGTCTGTTTTTAAAGGGTTAAGTTAAATTGAGCAAGTTATTGTTGTAAACTTCCAGCTAAAGTTGGACATTTTATAGTATTGTTTTATTGTATCAATATTTCACAATGTCTGAAAAAATCTGGTGAGACCATCAATTCTTAATTTGTCTCATTGCTTCAAGATTCCTGAGGAACAGCACTTCTGCTGGGAACCAAACTTCTTTCCATCTGCTGTGAAGATGAGTATGAACCTATAACTTCTCTCTCTGTTTTCTCTCCATCTTTCTCTCACTTCCCACTCTTTGTCTTCCTCTCCTCCACTCTGTGGCTTCACACACTCTAAGTCAGCAAACTGTGCTGAGAGATCTGTGAGACACGAGAATCACAGCGAAGCACGCAGCCCGAAACTCACTGTTCAGTGTATCTGGACAAACTGTCTTTAGGACAAACTGCTTTATATCTGAAAGAACACTTGACGCCATAAATCTGACTACAAGCAAAAATGACACTTGTCTGGCACAAAAAGCTGTGTGTGTATCAATTTGTGGACGTGTTTTAAGCCATCTCACAAACCTTTTAAGGTAAGTAAACTGCTATATACCATTTTAATAAAGTAGTAATAATAAAGTTAAATGAGGTACTGTTATAAATAAGTTAAATAAAGTACTGTTATAAATAAGGTAAAAGAAGTACTTAAATTAGAAAAGCAGTGTTACAATTAAGTTAAATAAAGAAGCTACTGTTACATAATAATCAAGTACTGTCATAAAAAAGTTACCTAAAATACGGTTATAACAAAGTTAAATAAAGTACGTTTATAATAAGGTTAAATAGAGTAATGTAATAATAAAGGTTAAAAAGAACTGTTGTAATAAAATCAAGAAGTAATGTTACAGTTAAGGTTAATTAAAATAGCTCATGTTACATAAGACATTAAACAAAGTAATGTTGTGATAAAGTTAAATGAACTAGTAATGAGTATAATACATTTAAACAAGGTCCCATTATGATAACGTCTAATAAAGTAGCTACTGTTATATAATAAGTTACATAACAAAAAACAAAGAAATACTATAATAAAGTACTCTTAAAATAAAGTTAAATGAAGTCTTGTTTGTGGTCTGGAGCGAGTATAATCGATTTATCACCCACCCCCATACTAAATTAAGTTTGAGAAAAAAATAGTTTTTTAAAAAAGGTGTCAGTGCTGGATCTATGGGAGGATTCTTTGGTTCCACCAGCATCATGTCTGGACTAGTCTTGGGTGCATTCACGTCATGAATGTTTATATGCATTCTGAAATATTCAGCCCTTTTGTTTGGTTTGTTTGGGCATGTGAGAACAATGCCATTCAAACCTGGCAACACTAACAATGCAGCTCTCTGTCCACTTCAAGAGAGCTGCAGCACAGAATGTTCGACCTGACAACTGGCATCTACCCCAAAAAGAAACGTTTTATGGGGAAAAGTGGATGAATATTGACCGAGGCAAGAACTACCAGACAAATGGAGGTTAAACTTTGTCTCCTGGTGGTATGAAATACCACCTCAATACATTTACTTACTGGAAAACGGCACAGATTAGTCCATCATGATGAGTAAAGACGGGAACTGGAATTTAATGTTTCGTCAACTTGCTTCCAAAATATTTAAAACATGATGGTTTACCAAAACTCTGTCCAGTAAACAAGTTTGAGTCTGTGTGGCATTCGGGGCCTGATTTACTTTAATCTGGCAGAGAAAATCTTAATAAACTACAAACCAGGGTGCAACAATTCCATTTATGGATTGTACATTAGACAAACTGTAGATGTGATGCAGTCTAATGCCACTGTTGTTCCTTAAAGAAACAATAAGGCTGATTCAGACTGATGCCCTCTGAGGACTATGGACATGGCGGCTAACAGAAGAAATGAGTAAAAACTGAAAGAAAAAGGCAAAACCAACAGATTGAAGGTAAACAACACAGGAGCCAGAGGGAAGGATGGAATAAAGGATAGAAGTCGGGATGAATAAACCAACGCTGAATTAACTGTTCATGATTCTGCCTGTTAAATGTTTAAACAGGGACTGTTCTTACGGCGTGTATGCAGCCGAGCATTGCTCTTTCTGTTTAGAAGCTGAAGCTCTGCGGTTGGATCCAGACGACCCACTATGTCAGCCCCGAGAAGGATAATACGCAATTAATAAAAAATTCCTACATGTAAATAATAACAGATGAATTGAATGTGTATGCTTGAAAAATCCAAATAGATATTTGGATGTTTTTAATGATAGGTTAGCCGAAATTGAATTAAAGAAAAAAATAGAGGTAAAAGAGGCCCCTTTGACATTCTTTCATATTCTTATTTTACATACTGTTCCCAAGGTATTGATTATAGCTGAGTAAAAACCTTAAACTTTAACAAATTATTTAAATATAAACTACAAATTGTAGTTTGTTTCATAAGAAGAGCTAATTGTTTGGAATAGAGTGAGCATTAACTGTTCTTATAAATAGAGCTGGGAGGCACAGAAAAAATCCAATATTAGGATGTTTTTGACCAAATACCTCTGTATTGATATTGTATTGATATTGTAGGGTTGATCATAAGTGCTTTCACAAAATATTCTTGATTATCAGTAAAGTGGATATAATGACTAAGGGCTCAGTTATACATGTGTTCATTTTGCCCATTTCTGTGCGCGTTTTTTCAAAGAGGGATGGATGGATCAGAGCAGAGCCACCACAGATCATGGAGGCAGGGGAGCGTAGTTCAAGTGACACACTGACAGAGGACAGAATAAATCAGTAATATAGTGAAAGTAATTCTCCGTCTGCATGTGGCGATGTATTTAATGACCTCACAGACCATCACCATCTGCAACACTGCCTCCATTTAAAGGTACATTATTACGACCTCCACCACCTTCGCCTCATTTGTTGTTGGCTGTATCTATGGCAACATAAAGGACACAGAAATTTGAGGAGAGTGAAATGGAAGTATCTATTCTCATACTTAGAGGGAGTGTAAATGAGCCTTTAGTGGGTAAATACAAATAACAGAACTGCTACAGCTGTCAGGTAAGTTCAGAAACTTACATCACTTAACTGTAATGCCTTTAAAACCAGGAAGAGACAAAACAAAAAAAATAGTTCACGCAATATCACAACACAATATCTATGTTATTTATATATTGCCTAGCTGTACTTACAAAACAACTGATGGCTTAATATGTTGACAAATTGCTAATACTTATACACATTCTTCTACTCTATTCTTCTATCTGATTGCTACGCATCAAAAACTGCCCTTCCTTTACACATGTATCAGTGGATCATAACAACAACAACATGACATCTAAATCTATCCCATCACAGCAGGAGGTGACAGTCAGGTTTTATGGGAGTGGCTGGAACTAAATGTTTCTGTCCCGAACTAAATAAAGCTTGACAGGTGCTGCTGAATATTTCAAGTTAACGTCCTCCCCTTCCCCTTCCTCACCTATGACCCCTCACTCCTTTGACCTTACCCAGCTCCCAGCAGCTGATTGCTGAGCCATTTATGTGTGAGTTAATATTATATACACAGGGACAAGGCTGGATTTGTGCTCACGAGGAACTCAGTTGATCATTAGCTCGGCTATGCTCTGTTTTCATGTGAATCATCACACGATTTAATACGGGGAGAAGACTAAGAAACGAAAAAAGAGGAGCGATGACAGAAAGAAACAGAAAGCAGCAGAAGATGGGAGAACTGGGACTGAGTGGATCAGTGTTGTGTTTGACCAACACTGCACTGCTCTCAACAATAGCTAACAGGCTAACAATAGGTGTTCAGTGGCCCACTCCTATCTAGAAAAAGGAGTTTGGCCTCACGATTGGTAGCAGTCTGGCAGCAGAAACTACTGGGCCAAAGGTCACCGTGAGGGAGAATGAAACCCGATTACCATGCAAAGACTCAGCATGCCAAAAGATAGCTTACTTCAGGTGACGAACACACTGCAGATCAAAATTTTCTTTAACCTCGTCTGCAACATATATTTTAAGTTTTATAATCAAGGTCAGTATCAGTCTGAACCACTGAAAACATTCACACAGGAATTTTGTTTGAAAATTTGAAAATTAGAGATCTAATGAAGGAAGTGAAAAGCTGAAGTAAGACAGGATCAAACAAGGACTGGTGAGCAATCAGCTGGGGCCACATAATTAAACAAATATGAATCATGATTTGTGCTTTCCACAATTAAATGAACATGATCAAATGGGATATCGATGTTTTGAATGTGTTCTCTGCTCATTGAAAACTCTGCATATCAAACCAGGCGCTTCCTAAACTAACAGCAGTCTCCATGTGAGGCAGGATTTATACTTCTGTGTCAAATCTTTACCATACCAATGGCATAGGCTCTGCGTAGATACGTACCATACAGCTTAGTCTGACATGCACTTCCCCACACGTTATGTATACGTCCTCCTGTATATTTCCTCCTGTATATTTCTGTAAGCTGAAAACCATTTCCCTTTTATTTACTTTCATTTCAAAAGATAAGCAACAATAAATTATTAAGACAATAATTAAGACAATAAAGCCCCTGCACAGTGGTGTTTTTATTACTGTGTGTGATTTATCCTGGCTTCAGCAGAATGTGACCATGTTGTATTTTGGGGGAAAATGTGTCCAGCAAAAAAACAAGTGTTTTGTCTGTGAATGTTGGGAGTTACAATGAAGCCAACTTTTGTGCATGTGTTTAACCGACTAGCGTTTTAAGATGCGACAGACAGACTCACCATATATATGGATATATATATAAATGCTCATAATGGCAAAGGCCACAGCAATGGCTCTGCGTGGAGCTGATCCACAATTATTAAACCAAGAAGAGCTGTCTGCAGTGCAGCCTGTGGAAAAACTTTCCTGACTGTTGCCACTGCAGACAGGCAAAACGAAAATTGTCCGTCATCAACAATCATTATCTGTTGTTTGAAAGTATTTCAGATGTAGGAAAGAACAAATCACATCCAAAGTTTAACTGCCTGAAAAAAAAACCAAAAAAAAACAGCGACTAACACCTATCACTGGAAGATGCATGAAATTCATCTGAAAAAAATCCGTATTTTAAGTCTTACTTTCTTACTGATTAATTTTTAGTTAAAAGTTTTGGCACAATTTGATTTATATTTGTCCTCTTGAAGATGTACTGTGAATAAGGATCTTAATGCAAAGATTAGGACATTACCAAGCATGTAGCACAACATGAAAGTAAAATGCTGTGAAAGAGCAATAAAAGCATTTTGTCCCTAAAAACAACAAATGATTGTGATGTCAATATTGATCAAAATAATCACGATCACTTCGGCCATAATCGTGCAGCCCTATTATACAGATACTTGTGAAGCTGTCTTTATGCAACAAACAAGGTCTCCACGTGCCGTTTGCGTTTCCTCCTACACAGGCCTAACCCCTGTGTGTGTGTGTGTGTGTGTGTGTGTGTGTGTGTGTGTGTGTGTGTGTGTGTGTGTGTGTGTGTAGTGACTCCAAGAATCAGTGTGAAACTCAATCTAACTCCAGCGCTCATAAACACATCTGGTCCTCGCAGCCGTCCCACATGGATTCCCATTCCCAGAGTCCCTTGAGCCAAAGTTCCTCTGTGTGTGTGTGTGTGTGTGTGTGTGTGTGTGTGTGTGTGTGTGTGTGTGTGGGCACTGATGCATTAACAACATTAACAGATCGAGACATGATTAAATTTGAGACACACTGCTTCATGCACACCCACACACACTCATGAAATCAGGCTTCATTACACAGACAATAGGAAAAAACACACCTCATTCTGCATTCAATACACTTCATAGTCTGCAGTGGGACAGAGAGCACCTTGTTTCTTCACAAAGCAGCTCTGTGTTAATGCATCTTCTCCTCTAATACCTGGCATCGCCTTGCTATTAGCCTGTTTCACCTTAAACCTCAAAACAAAAACAGAACATCTTTTTCCTCTTACCTGTAGTGCTATTTATCAATCCACATAGTTTTGGTGTGAGTTGCTGAGTTTTGGAGATATTGGCCATAAAGAAATTTAAAAGCAGGCGCCTGGGCACAGACGGAGCAGTAAAGCGACAGCCGCAGTGAAAGTGAAACTTAACTGTTCATTCTGCTGGGCCTAAAAAATGTCTTATCCTCTCATCCACTGATCTGATCAGATCTGATTGCAATAAACTCTCCTTCTGTTGGAAACACTGATGTCTCTTTCCAGAAATCATGACCCGGTTCCTAAAGATAATCCAAGGACCTTGTTGTGAGCAGTTTCATGGAGGAACTATTTTCTTCCTCCCAAACTACACCCACCAACCGTATCAATGACCAGAAGGAAGCGGGCATCTACTGCTAACTCACCTACTACCACTGACCTGACTAACATTACAGCTTGAGGAGGACAGCATTTTATAGCCCCTTTTATGTTGCCTGTCCAAGGCGGGAATATCACACCATTGTTCCGTGAAACGATGGTTGACTTGCCTTTAAGCCAGCAGGGGAGGTAGTAAAAACAATGTCTGTATAAAAGCATAAGGAAAGAAAGAAGAAAATGGCAGAAAAATAATGTGCAAATAGCTTTTTGCAGTGTGATACTGAATTTTGATTATTCCCAGGTATTAAGCTGTGAGTCAAAGAAACAGGACAATCCAATTACCACGTCCAGGGGAAAACACAATTTTGGTCCTCTACACTTAATATTAAACAGGAATCAGTATAATCTACTCTAAAAAAAAGGAGTTAAACTGACAGTAAGTAAAAACTCAACAACTCTGACTGGGATTCTGTTCAAAATAACATTCCTGTAAACTCAATTCATGACGCAAAATATCTGTGTTCAGCATAAAAAAAAGGATTACATAAACTAGAATTATCAGATTATCAGTAGATGGAATTTAACTACTTGCAAATATTCTGAAAGCAGCTTTAGGTAAATACAATCTCAGCAAAATATAATGATACAATCTTACAATCTTAGATTGGGGGGGCGGACAAAGTTGTCCCAACAGTGCTGAAACGGTCTCTGTATAAACAGGACAGTCTGACAAGCAGGACCATCGTAGGGACATGGTGTGACGTTTTGACGGCGTGTTATGTGAGCAACCCACCACAGGACACTTAAAAAACAGCTAGCAGCAGTTGGCAGCTAACTCAAAGAAAAAGAACAGCCGCTGTAAATGTCCACATATAGGAGCTCCTTACCCCTTGATCAGAGGACGACATCAGCCACCATTTAATAGGGATGCTTAATAATTGTTGATCACATTTTATGTCATTGTAATTATTTATAAAGTGCTGCTAATGTGTATGTTTTATGTCACACTAGAGGGCGACGCTATTGTATTAAACGTCATGCCGCTTTTGTTTTCGCGATGCCAGCATGCTGTCTAAAATCATGCTATTTGTTCAGTATAAAAATGCAAAGGATGCGGAAAGAAGGGACTTTGTAGCTCGATAGTGCTATCTGCAGAAAAAGGGCTCATGTTTGCTGTCACAAGCATCAGTCTCTGTAACATGAGTAGAATGCATCCTTCTAAGCGGTAATACAGTTGGCAGGTGGCGTTCGGGAGAAGGAAAATAGTTCCTCCATGAAATCCCAACAATGTCTGTCCTCTTGAGTTAGCGGGTCATGATTTCTGCTGTGGAGTTTTTCAAATGTTTTTTTTTTTAATCTGTTTCCATTATATTGGAGAAAAGGCAGACGTCTCTATGGCCAATATCTCCAACACTTAACAGCTCACATCAAAACTGTTACTGCTAAACAGACCTACAGGGAAGAGGACAAATATTTAGTTTTGGTCATCCTTCCTCACTTGTTTCTATCGATTCCTCGCTGCTACTTAAACTATTTCAGTAGCCGTTATATACTTTAGTCAGCCTTCCTCTATCTCTTGCAGTGTGATGATAAAAAGACAGGGTGTGAGACACAGAGAGAGAAACAGGACTAGACAGTCGTCCATGTTGTCACATGATGATTTATGAAGGTAATTATACCTCTGCTCTTCTGCACGAGCACACCACACACTTCACTCTAACTGAGATCCAACATGGATGAGAACAGTTAGGATTTCTAAGAATCCTTTTTTAAAAGCCACACCCAGACACCAAAAACCCAATGTTTGCAGTTACCAGAAACACCCCCTCAAAACACACACACACTCTCCTTTTTTCTCCTCCTGAGTGTTTATATTGCCAGGAAACAGCCTTTAAACAACCTCACGCCCACTTTTATCGCTGCCCTGCAGAGCTCAATACTATCCTGCTACGTCACAGTCAGTTGTTACTGAACATTGCCCTTCATTAAGTTTCATTCAACTTGTGTGTGATGCCAGTGACGAACTGCCATTACAGCACAATAAAAAAAAGGGTGATCATTCAAACCATGGAGCTGTTTTTTCATGATTCTGTGGGCTGCAAGATGGTGGGCAGGCTGGGTTGAGCTCAGCAGCAGGAGGAAACAGTAAAAGTTCTTCAAATGGATGCAGATGAAGATTACTTAAGTGCCTACTCTCAAGGCACAAAAAAACCCCTCTAAAACCTGCTAACATCTGTTTTTTATTCAATAGGAAGAGTTATAATCAGTGTTCACAACCACGTCAAATGACTGTATAAGTCACGGGTATTTATCAACTCCAGATCCAATTGACCTCCATCCACAGCGATGGAAATATAACATACTAATATTAGCCCCTTTACTAGCAAGATGCAATGATTCACCGACACAAAATACTGTACGTCTTTGGCCAAGCAGTGCCCTACATTGTTCACTGGCCTCCATGCTGCTTTCTAATGTTTACTAATTTGTTTTCCAGCCTGTTTGTGATGTTGAATGTGACATATCAGTTTAAAAAAAAAATAAACCACACATACTGGTCTCCTGCAGAGCTGTGTACACAGCTCTAGTTGACTAGCAAAGAAGTCTTGTCACCTATTCTTAGCGTGTTTTCCTGTGTTAAATATCACTGCTCTTATATTTTCACAATGCCGGCATGCTGTCTAAAAATTACACACTGCCGCTGATGTTTGGGTCTGTGTAAAAATGTAAAGGCATTATAAAGAAGGGACTTTGTAGCAGCCCTTTAGCACCATCTCTGTGTAGTGGAGGGGCATAAGAATTGATATGAAGCCCAGTGTTTATGCATCCATTTATGGCAAACTATAGGAGTGAAAATGAAGCTTGTGCATGTGCACCCTGTGCCACAAAGATCGAGTTTTATGAAATGAAATCAGGCATGATTTAAGTGTTTCTTTTCTTGCATCAACATATTCCACACACACTCCACTCCAACACATCGCTACTTCACTGCAGGGCTGCTTTTAACATCCATGACTCCGGCAGACATTACACACATGTGAAGCAGGCCTTGTGGCTTTTTTGAGGTCGCTTTCCTGCTTAGTCACATGATGGGGTGATGGGGGTCACATGTTTCCAGACAGCAGTGGAAGTAGTCATCCAGCTACTTCCTTCTCTGTGGTCACATGAGGAATCATTCACTTTATATGAGCCCCACATGGAGAGATGTTAATCATGGACACAATGATTTAATCAGTTTAACGCATCAGTATTTGTCCTTTAAACTTCACAGAGAAACATAGTGAACTACTCAAAGAGAGCTGCACTGTCCAGACCTGATCAGTTAAAGGAATACTTGGACAATTTCCAACCAGCTTTCTACCATAATAATGTGTGTAGTATGTGCAGATGAACTGTGATAAACTTCCCACCAGATGATGCAAAACGTATCATACAGCGGAGTTTCGCTGTATCTCGGGCTGCTGCTCGAACCACAGGCTGCACTTCCGCATTTTTATATTGTCTGCCACCACAAACACAGACAGTATAGAAGTGGATCGAGAGAGTGTAATTTCATTCTTAAAATGGGTTTGGCACATTTTTAGAATATGTAGTCTATGAAAACAACAGGGGTACAAGAATGTGTGCATAATATTTGTAAGGAGGGATTAGCATCAAACAGCCAGAAGCAACACAAACACAACTCATGTATTGAGTGGGAAGAACATGCTGACGTGCTGTTCTGGAGTTGGCAACGGCTTTGAGATTTATGCCGAAACAAGACGCTGAGTACGGGGCATGATTATAAAATTCTCTAACAGGAAACATAAACGGCTAATTGAATTCTGGAGTCTCGTGTTTTGTGTCTGTAAACAGAAACAGACAGTTCACGAGGAAGAGAGGAGAGAGCGTGTAAACTGAAGACAAAGACAGTGTGTTTTTAGTTACGCCAGCACCTTTGGCTGTGAAAAGGTCCATTTTGGGTCGGTGTGAGCACTGCATCCTGCACGAATGTGTTGGTGTTAGTGAAGGCAGGGTGGGTGTACAGGAGGAAACTTGACAGAGCGGGGTTGCACAAAACACAGAGCGGGTTGGATAGAGTTTAGGATGTCTATCGTAGAACGTACAGTAGCTTTGTTCAAAATGAAAAGATAAAATCTGTTCAAGATCCATCATGTGGCTGTATGGCTCCCAGTTAAACAGACACACTCAACATAAACACACACAGAGTCAACAACTGAATGCGCATCTGTGTAGAGATTGTAGCTCTTTTACATCATGTGCCAAAACTCAGGCACTCCCCCAGGTCTGGGATTGCTACTAAAATGAAACAATAATGACAAGAGCTTTATGCAAATCCTCCACCTTTCACAGCATTACACAAGACTTAACTGATGAGTAGGCTCTCATTTGATATATGATATACAGTATAAAACAATGCACAAATGATGCTATCCTACCGACTGTTATAAATCCTTACCAGACAAGCCTTGTTTAGAGATATTCTTAAACAACAGTGCTTTTGTATCCAAGATAATTTATCTCCCATGATACCAAAGTCAGACAGGCTCAATAATAATAATTTCTCAAGTCGAGTCCAATGTCACATCAAGCTAGTTTATCAAAAGAGGTAAAAAATAATTAAACACAGGGTTTCCTGCATGTTCATTCATTTATGGTGGCCCGCCACGATTAAAACATCTGCTGACATTTTATAAACAACAGATCAGTTAATTTGGAGAATAATCATTAGATTAATCAACAACGAAAATATTCGTCAGCTGCAGCTGTTGTATACACTCAACCCCAGAGAGTTAGAGGTACACTGCATTCAGCTTCATACACTGTCAGGCCTTAAAAACAAAAGCATACACCAGCTCACTGAACACTATCCATGACCCACATGCCGTCCTAACCTGCCACACTGCCAAGATCTGAGTGTCTACAGGCTATCTGTTGGGGCCGGTGGGGCCAGGGCGAGGCCTCTAGCCAAAATAGCAATCTCAAGGATGAGTTCAGTTTGTGTTGTAACACAAAACAGTGACGCAACAGCATGTGCGACAGAAGCGTAACCTAATGTTAATGCTTAAACCGGGGGGAGAGAGAGAGAGAGAGAGAGAGAGAGAGAGAGAGAGAGAGAGAGAGAGAGAGAGAGAGAGAGAAAGAGAGAGAGAGTGAGAGCAAAGTGGATTAGATGTGTACACTGTGGCCTGATAATCTGCAGGAAGGTTGGACACGCTGCCCTACTATAGTACTGACTCACACACAAACACCCACTATGTGCATGCACAAAACGCAATGCACGTTTAGTACGCAGAGACGCATGCACACACTGCCATATGCAAAAAAAAAGGGAATGTTGCGATTATGCAAGAACATAACAATACCAGCACAAACACACGCAGGTGCTGTGACTTTCATTATCCAACGTCTGCAGCAATCCGCTCGTTTTGGCAAAGAGACGAGAACAGCTTTCTGCGGATTGTTTACTCTCGAAATTAAAGTGAGACATTTCATGAGCTAAATAAAGATGCTCTTGTTTACTGATCACATAATAAAGAAGGACTCTTACTTATAATAAAGATGATCCAGCTCAGCAGCGTGAGCCGTTTCTATGCTGACTGGTGATACTGCAGAGGCTATCAACGCAGACAAGCTCTCACACAATGCAATAAAATTCCATACTTTCCTCCAGAAATGCAAAACAGTTTTATGACCATTTTTGCCACACAAACAGTTAGTATGTTACACTTAAATGTAGCGCTTCTTAAGACCAAATTTAATCTTTTTCGTATTAAAGGAAAATATGAATGTCAGTCCTTGTGATATGGCAAATGCTATAAATGCGCGCACGCACGCACACACACACACACACACACACACACACACACACACACACACACACACACACACACACACACACACACACACACACACACTGCATCCCAATATTCTTCACTTTCCTCCAGAAATGCAACACTGTTTAGCTCTTTCATGACCGTCTTTGCCCCACCGAGTGTGATCTTTCACAGGGTGTCTACAGGTTTAAAACACTCAAATTTAATGCTTTTCAAGGCTTTTTCAGAGATTTTCTTTTTTTCTTTTTACAAATTCCATCCAAATTTAAACTTTTTCTTAGTCAAGCCCTGCAGGAATTAATAATGGTTTGTTGCATATATGTGCACAGGTATGTTTTATGTAGAAATATGATTATTAGAATGAATCAGATTCGTCTCATTTTGCCAACAGGTAAGTTCAAGTATAAAGTTGACACCAGACGTCAAAATGATGTCAGAAAGATGTTGGACTCTTTCATCAGACAGATGTTGAAATTAAGTTGGAAAGAAACTCAGGTTGATACAACGACTGAATTTAAACTTTATGTCATTTCGCAGATGTTTGGTTTTGTTCTTCACACATCACGACTTAATGTCAATATTCTGCATCTGGCACATGATGTCAGAGATGTTTGGAAGACGTTGGATTTTGGTTACTTAAAAACACAAACCAACAAAATATTAACACTGTTTGTATTCTACATCAAAGTTAGCATTAGAAGTCGTCTGGACATTGAATTTTGGATGCCAGCTGGGTAAACAGTATTGTGGTTTAGCGGTAGGATTAAAGGTTTATAACATCTGAAACGCAGACTTTCATGCAGAAGAGCTTGACTCATTTTGGCAAAAAAGAAGGAAAAGATAGTAGACATATGACTTTTAGGACTTAGGGAACAAAGTTAGAAGTTGTCTCTTGTTACAAATATCTCAGTGTTTGACTTCATGACTTTCTTTCTTTTAAGTTCTGGTTGATAAGTTTCTCTTTTGAGCCCAGAAGAAGAGTGGTCGCGACTTTGTTTTTACTGGTTCTGGATTACAGAGATCTCTAGTACGTAAATGCATCTGCACATTGCTTGCACATATTAAATAGTGCATATCACAGCGCACTGAGATTTGTCTCACTCATCACTGTATGCTTTATTCCAGGGCTGGTTGGCATCTTTGAACTTTTGTAGGCTCAATGGTTGTTTATTTATAAATCCATTCTGGGTAAACTCCCTTCATACATCTGCACTTTGATTGTGCAGAGATCTGACGATAGCTATAGTTGGCAATCTTTAGATTTGGTCGTGCTGTCTGTTTCTTGAGCACAGTATGAGCTGCTCTGCACCCTTCACTTAGAATAACATTCAAAAAGATTGGAAATTAAAAGAAATGGTCTCTCTGACTGATTTTAAAGCTCATACGTACAAAGATGAATGAATCAGTTGGTATTCGTCATTTTGCTTTAATATTTCTACATGTTAATGTATATTCTTTTTTGGGTTTTTTTTTTGTTGTTATAGCTGTTGCTTTCATTGCTAGGTCTACCTTAAAAAAGGAAATTGTTGATCTCAGTGGGACCCACCTGGTTAATGGGTTAAATAAAAAAAAAAGCTTAATGGCCATAAACAAGGCTTAAGGATTTGCAGACACCCAGTTAAAAAATTATCAATAGTTTCAACCAAGTGGGCTGTTGCTGCATGCTGCCATGCATGCAGCTGCAAACAAAGGCTTGTATGCTGCCAAAGTGGGCTGCTGCTGCTAAAAGCCCAAATACAGTGTTTCATAACCCGTGTGTGCATGTGTGCAGAGACTCCTGCAGCCCTAACGCCTTCCAGTTTACTCTACGCCTTAAAGTCCCCAATGTATGGCAAAAACAGCCAAATTAGCGAAAGCAAATGTAACTGCTGGAGGCATCTGCCCTCTTCCTGGAATTTTCTTTCTGTGTTACCCAGAAACTGAGGGGCCCTTCCTTCCTTTATGTTGATACAATGAAAAATGAGGAATTTCGTGTATCTATCTCCCTCCCTCCCTCCCTCTCTGTTGAGTGTGGCTGCTGCGGCTGCATGCCTGCCTGTGTGTTTATTTCTGGAAGCTCACAACATGGCCGACATGTGCTTTGTTATTGTTAGTACAACATCATCCCTCTCGGCCTATAAGAGCTGTTTATCCTCCCCCATCCCACCCCAAACAACACGGCAGCCTTAAAGATATAGTTACTAACTTGAAATTAGCTTTGTTATAATGACAAACACAATAAATAGCATTTGGAAAAATAACCAAACTCCACCTTACACTCACCATTTGATGATGATGGCCATATGGAATATTTGTTTCTTGAAAAAAGGCACTGAGCGCAGTCTGAAACAAAAAAATACACAAAAAATGAATGAGGTTTGACGGCGACGTGTTATGCTTCACATAAACGCATTTAACAATAGCTAGGAAGAAAGAGTCGCTTATTTTTGTAATGGACAACAACAACAACAAAAAAAACCACAAACAATAGAGACAAATAAAAGCGAAATCAATTATATAAAATGCCTCCTTGTTGTAGGCTGGTCGATACAATACGGCGGTCATCTTTATTGCGTAATAGCAGTCGCCGGCCTCGCCTGAACACTGCTGTCATGTGTCGGATTATAGTATTTAATCTAGAGTAAAGTCTAATTGGATGTGCTAGCTACTAGCTGCTAAAAGACACATGAATTTAGTTTAAATGCAGAAAAAGTTGGGGTTCAAAGTGAACCGAATTCTAGCTAACACTTTGTTTTGTGTTTTAAAAGTGACTCCGGTAGAGGATAACGGTCGGTTCAGACATAAACCGACAACCGTGCGGCTAATGCTAACGTTAGCCTGCCAATCATTTTGTGTTTTACCTCGAACTGCCAGTGTGCCGCCTGCAGAAGCTGCTTCGCCTGGTCCGCCGCACAACCCGCCGTCAGGACGAACTGGTTAATCATGACTTGATGTTTGAGTTCATCCATTTTCGACGATGTCCTACGTCCTCGCGGCGGCTCTAAAAACAGACTTTCACGACCGTTTTCTCCTCTCGTTCTTCACTCTGGTTGTATTCCGTCTCTCCGCCTCAGTCGTCCACCATTACAGCCGGTTGAGCAAACACAAATATTTACTGTAGGAGCGGTAGTGGAAGGAGCAGCGCGTGAGTGACAGGAGGGCGCAGCCAACCAGAGGAGAGCATCGCCGGTGGGAGTTGTATGCTGCACGCGGAGGGTCTCGTATCGGCGTGTCTATAACCGTCTATTTTAACGACTAAACACGCGGTAAACGACACTACTCCATCAGAATAAGCGCATTTGAAATTATCAAACATACGCTGCGTTGAAATCACCGCAAATCCCCGCTAGATTGATCCCCGCCAGGGTTTGTTTTGGACTACAACTCCCATGAGCACTCGCTTTGTTTGTAAAGCTCCAGAAGGCAGACTTTTTGTGAATGACGGCCGCTCTCGTCCAATTCCCACGCGCGCTGTGTCACTATCTTGCCAAATATGGTAAACAAATCCACCATCGCCAATTACATCGCTCCGAGTTAAATTAGGGACAGCCGACAGTCATGTGGGTGCATGTGCACGAGCGTCGTGTCTGCTCCCCGTTGTGTGTGTGTGTGTGTGTGTGTGTGTGTGTGTCCCATCATCAGTGCCGCAGCTTATCTGCACACATCAGTGCGGACTGCGGCGGTATTACAACTTTTACGCGTCATCATTTCTCCTTTGTCTCCTAACAACACTATTATCACCTTCTTCTCTACTGTCATACTCTTGGGACTGTTCGTTATTTATGAAAGCGAAGGGGTGGTGCAAAACGGGCGAGGCACTTTAAATATTTTTTTTTTAACACTGGGGAGGGACTTATGTTTTTAAAGGCATTTATTAATTTAGTAATTGTTTCCTGTATTTATTCATACATGTATCTACTTATTCACCCTTATTTATTTCCTGTATTTATTTAGAGATTTTTAATTCATTTCCTTATTTGTTTTTCCTGTATTTATTGATTATTTCATTATTTATTCCTGCATTTATCCATACATTTATCTAACTGTTATTGATTATTGATACTTTACTTTAAATGGTTATATTTTGTAGCCTATTTATTTTAAATACCTCCAGAACCCCCCAAAACACAAATGAGTTTGAAAGGGTTTTTTTAAAGAAAGAAATTACCAAAATCTCACCATTTATCACAGTCAAAAAAAGTAAAAACAGGAATTATTGTAAGATATTCAAAAGTCTGCTTGCCCCCATCAAGAAACTTAATCAAATGTAAGCATATAATCACAATCACTCTATTCTACATATCTCATTTAAAATGCTGCCAAAGGAAACTATTTGTTTTGACTAAAACCGGTGAAAGAAAAAAAAAACAACATTAAACAGTGGGTCCTGGTTGCACAACAAAGGCTTTTTTTCTAACTTTTAACTTTCAATCATTGAAGGTGAAGTTTTTAAACTCTTATAAGAGTAGCTGACATTTTGGCCATTGGTGCCACTTTTGTGTTGTTATGGTTCAACTGTCATTATATGCACATGTTACTGATGCTGACTTTGGTAATTACTATCTTTGTAATGTTTGCTTGTTGCATTGGCTTCAACACTGACATTTGGTGTTATTATGCAAAAATATGGTTATTTATGGTGGGAGGAGGGTCATACATTTTCACCAGGGTCAAGATTTAAAAAAAAAAAAAAAAAGAGTTACCCCAGCCACCTGTTTATTCAAATTTTCTTCTTAATTTTCTTCTTAAATTCATTGTATGAGCCAGTGGCTCCTTGAGCTCTATTGACACGTCTTATTTTTTAACTCTGAATTTAAGGTAGTTTTTTGTGTGCAACTAAAATAAAATAAAATAAAATAAAATAAAAATAACAACAGATTTAGCATTGGTTTTCATCCTCTTGACTTTGCTCAAAGACACTACGGCAGCTTGGATGTGAGGTGACTAGGGTTATAATAAAGAAGAGGAATGGCACCTCTACAGCATCACCCAGATGGTCATATATATTAACGACTTAATCACCCTCTGACTATAAATGACTGAAATTAATGAGCGTAAAATAATGAATCATTAAACAAAATGGGCCATTTATTTATTTTAATGGGAGTCAGCAGCACACGTTATAAAAAGAGAGGAGAATGCAGCCATTTAAAGTGGAACAAGGAATGAACAAAATGACATAATACAGTTGCACTAAAATTATGTAATACTAGTCTGATTATATTTGATACAATAAATCCCCTCATGTGGATGCAACGGATCGGAGTCAGTAAAGGAAATATATATTAAAAGCAGCAGTTGTAGAGCAGGCTGTGCGTAAAATAAACACACACCGCTCAGGATTGTGGGTAACTATAAACTGCAAATACTCTTATCAATGGCAGGTTTGTTTCTCACAGAGCAGAGTCGAAAGATTGGAAACAGCGACACCTGCTGGTGAACGGCACTTACTATAAATGACAGCGTCATTTACATTCATGGTAATAAAGCTGGGCCGTATTCATAATATACTGGTGGTTACTTATCCTCCTCAAATATTCCTACATAAGGGTATTAATAAATATTACAGATATAAATAAATAATTGCACAAGTTTTTAAAGGACAAAAAGAAGAACTGATGTTGAAATAAAAAGATAAAACGTAAATAAATGAATGAATGCTGATAATTAAACAGGATATTTTTTAAAATATCTATATTATTATTTATTTCTACACGGTTTTACAGCTATATTTATTTATTTCTGCATTTATTCATACATTTATTTAATTATTTCTTTTTTTTTAAATGTGTGTATTTATTTGTGCATTTATTGATTTATCTATATACATATTTGTTAATATATTTATTTTTATTTCTGTATTTATATATATATATATATATTTCTATATTTCTCTTATGTCTGTACTAATTTATACATGTATTTATTTATTGACACATCAATGAATCTTACATTCTCCACAGTAAAGCTTGTTGACAGATTTATTTTTAATTCTTTCAGCTCTTAGTACCTAGATACTTTAGCTTTACTAATGGTGGTAGCCTCATCTTTATGTCTTCTAAATGAGAGCTCTAACAACATTCTTGTCCAAGTCTCAACAAGAAAGCCAACAAGCTCATCTTTCTGTTGAACTATTCTTCTGGGCACAATTGAGTTTAAAATCATGTAATGTTCCCCTGTTTTGATCAACATTTAAAATGCTTAGTATTAGAGCTGTAAGATAATGCAAATAAAATGTGGCAAAAAATAATACTTGAAACTTACAAAGCGAGTGTTCAGGACCTCTAATCTCTGCATAACTTAGTTGATCCTCCACCAAAAAAATGTATCTTTAGGACTTAAATTCAGAAACTGTTATATTATATACTGTATATTCTTTTTTTTTTTTTTAAATTGACACCTCTCTAAAGGTTAACAGCGCTATCAACAACCCATCAGATGTACTGTAGCTGTACTGTATGTGTGCTCAGCTCCTGTGAAGGATGCCGGAAAGCCTGGCAACAATAAGAACAGCTGTTCAAACATTTGCCCACCTCAGCAGCCGTCCCTTTGTCAAGACCCTGAACAAACCTGAAGACATTTTAAAAATCAAGATGCAACAGCTGGCCCGACGTATACAGGCTGTTCAAGCCCCACAGCACCGACTCTGTCACTCATCCATCCTCTGTGCCCCACACTGAATGCCAACTCTCATCACCCTCTGCACTCCAAATGTAAAGAGCTGTCATTAATCCATGTGGGCCCCAACTCTCCTTCGATTAAGGCTTCTCTATATATTGAGAAAATAATTCTTTATATCAAATATGCGTGTTTTAGGTCTTGCTGCACTAAATTTTAACTTGTTAAAAAAAATATTGGCAAGTAAAATGTTCTCGTTCTGTTGGCACATTATTTTACATAGTATCCTAAATTTTGTCACTTTTTCCCTCCAAGTTTTTTAGGAGTTGACCTTTTAAGTGCCAAGGCCTTCCTTTTAAAGATGGAACTGAAGGAGGGTACAAACAGCACAACGCTGTAACAAGGGATTTCTGTTTGTCTGAAATGTTTAGTGGCATTCCCTCTTCAGCCAGAAAATAGAGCAATAACACGAGGAAAATGATTGAAAGATTTTGATATTTGCACCGTACAGGGCACGCATGGTGAATCCTTTCAATACAAGCAGTATAGTGAAAAGGCATACTGAACTCTACAGAACCGAACCCCTGCATAAAACAATCTTCTACAGGTTACAGGACGTCTTCATGGTGTCTTGGTAGTTGATGAGGTAGATGTACTATTACAGTGATACTCAACCTATGGCCCGCTGACGAAATCTGGCCCTTGATAGGGTGCCAAGTGGTCCACCCCAGCCATTTACTAATTCACAATAAAATAAAGTGAATCACAGTGGGAATTGTTTCTGTACTTTTAGTGTAAAACAGCATCAAAATAGAGATTTTTACAACAACAAAAAAAAGTGCCAGTGGAGAATCCCCTGCACCTCCCAATAGAGCCCCTAATGTCCTTAAATACTGGAAGTGACCTAAAGTCCAAGAAATGTCCTAAAATCCTGGAAACCTTTTAAAATCCTTAAAACCCTCCAAAAAACATCCTACACAAATCCTAGACAAATCCTAAATTTCTAGTATCATCCTAAAATCCTAGAAACTTCCTAATATCTTAGTAAGACATTAGGACGTCGCTGCTGTAACTGGCCCCTGGGCTCCTGTCATTTTTGCAAAAGTGGCTCCCAAGCAAAGTAAGTTGAGTATCCATGCACTACTGGGTAGATAACAGTGGAGTAAGAGGGTATACTCTCGTATATAGTCAAATATAGTGTAGGCAGCCTGAAACAGAGGTGGTATATCTGCATATAGCCTTCACTGCATCACTTGACATCTTTCTTGCCATCAGGGCCTCCATATTGTCTGTTTTGCCTGCAGATCAGTGGCATTATTCTTGGTTCAGCTCTGATTGTAGCTGCACTGCAGTATTGATCCACTGGGTGTCAATGTTTTCTCATAATTCAATCTGCCTCTGTTGTGGAATACTTTGTTTAACTTGAACATGTATACAGGGGAGTCAGTTCAAAGACTGAACTGTGTTTAAAATAAATTGGAAACTCTCTGAGGCCCCTCTCACCCCTTAAAGGCACATGGTGGTTTTCCCACCCCTGCAGGAGGATTAATCTCTAAACTCAGCCAAAGCTGAGTGAGTGACTGATTATGCTGCTCATGTCTTTCCCCAAAGAAGGGAAAGCAGAAAACTGACTTTGTAAAACAACAACAACAAACACTGAAATCGGTGTGAGAAAGATGGATCAAGAGAAGAAGGGCCCAGAATTCCAGCCCCTGTCAGTGCACACCATCACATGAATGGGGAAAGATTAAAAACTGGTATATTTTATATATATATATGAAGGAAAACTTTGTTAACTTTGTTAACATCTGTTTTATCTAATAAGATGAGACTTTTTAAGATCCATTGTATAGGATTTAGGAGGATATATATGGGAGGATATAATGTCAGAAATGCAATATAATATCATAAGTTTGTTTTCTTTAGTTTATCATCACCTGGAAATAAGAACGGTTGTGTTTTTGTTATCTTAGAATGAACTGAATAGGGAGAGAGCGAGTCCTCATCTACAGAGATCACCATGTTGCACCGCCATGTTTCTACTGTAGCCCAAACCTGACAAACTAAACACTGACTCTCAATAGAGACATTCAGGTTTTCACATCAGACACTGTAGTTAGCAGCTCCTCCATGAGGAGAGTGTCAGAAAAACACTGATTCTGTAACATGAAACAACTTTATTCAGTGTTTTTACAGGTATAAATCACCTAGTTTGTTTGTTTTGGAGAGATCTCTGCATATATTCAGTTTCAGCAGGTTGCAACCTGCAGTTCACTGCGAGATGCCACCAAATCTCACTAAATCCAACACAATGGATCTTTAAAGATGAAGTTTGTCACTTCAGTTATTTTTACTGCAGCAAAATCTATGTAGCTGACCAAAATTATTATTTATTTTATTACTCTAGTAGGCTACTTAATGTTTAATATATTACAAATTGATAATAGTAATAATAAAAAAAATAGATACTTGATGTCTGTGTATCGATACAATATTGCCACATAAAATACTATGCTGTATTATTTTTCCCCCACCACCTATATACATATGACAGCTTTACTTCACTTCATCTTGACAAAGTGACTAAACTCATTTAATGTGACACATTTATTGATCTCCTACACACTGTTTTGCTCTATTAAATCTCACACAATTATCACTGATCTGACAGGTTTTTTTATGTTGCCAAGGTAGAGTTATTATTAATAATTGATAATATTATATTAATAATATTGATAATATTATTAATAATATATAATATAATATTTGTACTGAAATTTACTGAAGGGCTAATTTGTTTGTTTATTTATTTATTTATTGAGTTTATTGAATTAGGACAGTGCACATTAATCGACATATCAGCAGTAAGCATCAATTTAAATTTTAAAATGGGATCAACTGGAAGATAATCATTTAAGTGTGCCAAACTGATATTCAAATAGTCAACATTTGCTTTTTCACGTTTGGCATGGTAAACACAGGCTTATCAGTTAAAAGGTGGTGTTGGCCTCGCAGGTGCAGAATTGCGCTCCAAGCGGGACCTGTGGCGCGTCTTTTTTCAGCGCGAGCTGGAGGGGGGGGGGGGCATGACGCCACTGAGGTCACATTTCAGCCTGTGTCCAGTATGAAGACAAAGATTAAAGGCAGAGAACCTGACTGTTCTTACTGCAGCGGACCTGTAGAGCACTCACTCCTTATTCACCCCCCCGCAGAGACAGAGAGAGAGACCTGGACAGCCAATCAGAAACCCCCTCGGGCGTTTAAAGGGATGGTGGGCAGTCTCTGAGGCTTTATGAGCGACTTATTTTACCACCTCCGCGCATTCTCACGTATTGCTCTCCCACAGACACTCACACAGAGCCGCGTGATTTGATGCGTAACAGTCTAGTTGTCCTGACTCGGCATGGATCTGTCCTGAGCGCCGCTTTGCTTCAGTTTCCTCCATATGAGCTGCTGCTGCTCGATACTGCCCGCCCTCTCCCTGCCGCACTTGTTGCGCAGAGACTGGATACGCTTCTGAGTCCTTGTAGAGGAGGAGAGGAGAGGAGAGGCAGGGACGGACTGCAACAGGTGCATACGCAGTCTCCTCCAGAAAGGCTGCACTGGCGGGAGGTACGGAAATTACGCATCATTTGTTGGACTAATATTTTGCTTTTTTGACGGTGATTTAGATTCATTTAACTGTGTTTTTCTTCTTACACTCCTATCAAGATCAAACTTTAAATGCGGATTTGAGAATCTTTTCTTCAGCCCTGACCGCGCGCGCAAACACAGGGATGCCGGTTCTCACGAGCCCCGACATTGCCAACAAGTTTAAGGAGAGATGGCTGGCGGTTTACCCGGAGGATCAGGTCACCGGGTCTGACTCCCTCCCGCTAGACGACAGCCTCACTAGCCTCCACTGGCTCCAGAATTTCTCCATCCTTAACGCGGACCCGGAGCGCGCCAACGGAGCCGGACCTGGCTGCCCGTCCTCACAGCAGCACCTCTATCTCAGGCGGCTCGGCTTCCCCAGAGGAGGCACCGACTCTCCGTCCAGCCCTCCAGCAGGAGACACCGCTGCCACCGGGATGCCTCTGTACCTCGGGAGTCCCGTCACCTCCGGCAGCGACACGCCGCGGTTCCCCAACTGCTCGCATCCTGTGACCGGGTACCCGCAGATCCCTGTCCAGGCCAGCCCGCCGGTGGAGGTCGACTACAAAAGCAACCCAAAAGTCAAACCGCCCTACTCCTACGCGTCTCTCATCTGCATGGCCATGCAGGCCAGCAAGCAGCCCAAAGTGACTCTGTCCACCATCTATAACTGGATCACCGAGAATTTCTGCTACTACAGACACGCGGAGCCCAGCTGGCAGGTAACCGAGACTCACCTCCGCTTCTATTATTAATGAGGCAGATAAATGATCCTAGTGTCACCATCAGACAGGGGGGGCTGTCTCTGACCAGTGTGGGGAAACAGAAAAACATCACATATTCATTATTGAATCCCTTTATTTCTATTGCACATGAGTCTAATTTTCGCATCTGAAGATTTCCATGACGTGTTTCTTAAGGGACTGTTCTTTATTTATCAGAGGAGGGGGTGGAGCTCCGAATAATTTCCTTGAGCCTCCTTGAGTGACATGGAAAAAATGCATGACCCTCTCTCCACTATGAATTAATAGTTGAATTAATCAAAAGTATCCTTTGATGTTTAAAAGTGAAAATTGAGGATGAATTCTTGGAGTTCAAAAAGGCCTCAGTTTTGAAATCGTGTCATGCGTGCTGCTCTGTTTTTGGATGCATTTTAAATGAGAAATACAATAAAGTGATATTGATGAAATATCATATATTATATATTAAATATTATACATTATATATTATATATTATATATTTTCCAATCACCAAAATCTTACTTTAAAAGAATTAAATTAGCAAAAACTAAGATGCTGAAACTTAATTTTAAAAAGATCACCCAAAAAAAGCCAATATTTTGTAGAAAGCCAAAATTGTCAAAAATGTTTAAAGAATGAAAAAGCCTAAAAATGATGAAATAATGAAGCAAAAATAATACACCAAGAATTTTTAAAGAAAAAAAAAAAACATTTTCAAGAAAACACTACTTCCAAACCCCAGTGTCTGCAGGTCAGGAATCATGTTTTCTTTAAAAATCCTCAGTAAAATATATACAAAATACAACAATTAATTTTAACAATTATTTGACATGCCTTATCCTTTTTGCACCACCCCGTCATAAATAACGAACAGGGTACCTAACGCAAGACTCAAATAATCCATCTTCCAAGGAGACACTCGATACAGGGTTTTTGACCTAAGGGAAGAAAGCACTCTAAATGTGTGTGTGTAGTTGTGTGTGTGTGTGTGTGTGTGTGTTTGTGTTAATGGAGGTCTCCTGAGAGAGATGGCAGCTAAGCACACTGAACATGTTTGAAATGCACAGACGGCCGTACTAGAAAAAGACCTGCATTTAGGTACATTTGCATTATACAATCAAAAAAAACAATACATAACATCCCCCACCCTCCTCTCATCTCCTCAAAAAGACAAACGGCCACATTCAGTTTTATCATGACAAATTTGCTCAATGACATTCATGTTAAAACAGGTTTTTTTAACTAACGCTCTGTGCTAGCGATGGCTGAGGCCCAGCTGAGGCATTATGCATTCAGGTGGTCAGTCTGTCCTATTCTTGTAACGTGATAACTCAAGAACTCCTTGAGGGAATTTCCTTCAAATTCCCGCACAACGACCACTTCAGGGACTCAACAATGAACTGATTAGATTTTGGTGGTCAAAGGTCACTGTAAATTTGCCTCTTTCTCACTACACACTTGACTCTGAACTGTAATCACTCTCACATGCAATGCGCCCTTGAGGAGTGACGTTAGTCCCTCAAGTTTGGCACAACACGTCCACATGCCTTGATCCCAAGAATGAAGTTATTAGCGCTTGGTCGAGATTTCTAAGTCAACGCAGATCAAGCTACACTAGCGATGTCGCTCTCTCCAGATAATCAAGATATACTCTGAGTGGGCGAACATCCAAAGACTTACACATCTATTAACATTTCTGATATACACAAATATATTCACACACAACAAAGAGCTGTAATACAGATCAGAGAGAGATAAGAACATTTCTTTAAGACACTCACATCTGTTGACAACACACAACAATCCATAAAATCAGGTACACAGGGCGGCATTGTCTCCATGTCAGATAACCATTGGACGCCTAAGTGCACTACAATAGTAGAGCGCAACAGTGCTCCTTCTCAGCACTATCCATCCCCTCGAGGTATGTCTCTTCACTACTCAACCGTCTATACACTCTCATGGTAAGCAGAGTACATGATGCGCGTGGACCTATAGTATGTTGCGAAGCGTCAATTTAGGTTGAAACCTGTATCATCTGTCAACATATATGTCTGATTTTAGTACAGATCGGATTCATGATGCGTTCTTTCTGAGTTACTGAAGAGTGTCGTATGTATGACGTTTAGTTCGCGATATGGGGCGCTGGATGTTAACTAGTGGACTGCATACGTTCACTTATTAGAGCAGCTATGGCAGTTACATCAACTGTCGCAGTGCTACTAAACTCGCTTGTCTGTCTGCAGTTTTTGTCATTTAGTTGCAAATGCTTTCTCTAGCGAGTTTGCGTATTCGTCTCTCAGAGTCCTGTCTACCGTCCATAGTCATAGAGATTGGTCATATAAGGTGCCTCGTAGAGGGCTGAGCTTGACACGTGCAGTTGGAGGTGTCTGGCTGTCAGGAAGGTATCATTTGGTGGCTCGCATGTTACAGAGACAGTACACTGCTTGTCAATGAGCTACATGCTTACTAATCGTCGCTTCTAGGTAGAAGTAGCTGCGATGATCTTTTTCTAGTACATTTCATCAGTACGATCACTCTGCATGCAGTGAGATGCGAGTATCTCCTCATACAGGTTGTTAGACAGTCTGATCTCTGCAACTGAGACTGCATGTGTTGATCTCCTAAGCTCGCGGAGTTGGCGAGCCGTCGTACCGCTGCAGCCTTAAGTCATTTACGCTCTACACAAGAGCGCATTGCAAACGGTAATGTGCAGCTACACTGTTCTGGTGCTCCTCTATTTAGAGCTCCTAATGTTTCATTGGGTCAGGACTTTGGCAGTGATCACTTTTAGTCCTTTCTCTCTTTTTTATGCGAACAGACTGACTTTTCTGTCTATTTAGTTCAGTATGCTTGGTGAGATACGACTGTGCCCTGAGTAGTGGCAGACTCTTGACCAGTAGATCGTTCGCAGTGGTTCATGTCAGTATGATGAGTTCCCTATCTGCTGTGGACACTGTCTATCAGCCGAACATTACAGATTTGGATATATTTGTAGAGCTCGACAATTGCTAGTCTCGACTTACCTTATTTGGCACTATCACTTGGTTGATCTAGTTTTCTCTAGCTGCCTCTATAACAACGTGAAACGTCTATGCGAGTTTTTTCGGGGGTCTTTACATGTCTCTCTCTCTATGTCTCCTGGTATTGGCGGTTTGCTTGTAGTTGTCTCCTCCGTGAGTTACTGCTAGTCTGTGGAGGATGGTCTCTTGAGTCATTCGATGGTAGTCTGCTATCGGTTTTGTCATGGGTGGGTTTTGGGACAGTTTGTTGGTTTTCTCTTGATCGGTTGTGCGGGTGTTCTTTTTTTTTTCTGTCGGTCTGCGTCGCGGAGTTAGGCGTGACGATCAGAAGGGTTCCGTCTGGTTTGGGCGTGGGGGTCACGGAATCTGTGACCCTCAATCATGATACTCCTCCCCCCCGCACTCTCTATCATCTCCTTCTTTCTCTCCTATACTCTTTTCTTCAGGTTCATATCCATCTATCGCTACTCACCCAATTTCTCCTTGTAGTGTCTCTTTGTGAATGAGGTTAACTCTGCTCTCACCCTGACGTACTTATCGACTTTCTTTCTCCATCTTCCTCAGTCTCTGAGTTCCTATTCTCATCCATATCTTTCCTGCCATGTTGCCTGTACTGAGTTATTACATGAGCGGCTTTGAATCATTGAAGTTCTTCCACAATTGTAAGAGCTAGCATGCGCATTGAATTTCATCGCTATAGCTATGGAGTAAAGACAGTGTCCGTTCATCGCATTACACTCAACGTAGCTATCAGCATTAAGGCAGCCACATCAGTATCCAGGCAACTTATTACTCACTTTAGGGAGTGTGGATTTTGAGTCATGGGTGACCTTATATTTTCCTAATTTTTCCCCTGGGGAAATCACCAAAATCTTACTTTAAAAGAATTAAATTAGCAAAAACTAAGATGCTGAAACTTAATTTTAAAAAGATCACCCAAAAAAAGCCAATATTTTGTAGAAAGCCAAAATTGTCAAAAATGTTTAAAGAATGAAAAAGCCTAAAAATGATGAAATAATGAAGCAAAAATAATACACCAAGAATTTTTAAAGAAAAAAAAAAAACATTTTCAAGAAAACACTACTTCCAAACCCCAGTGTCTGCAGGTCAGGAATCATGTTTTCTTTAAAAATCCTCAGTAAAATATATACAAAATACAACAATTAATTTTAACAATTATTTGACATGCCTTATCCTTTTTGCACCACCCCGTCATAAATAACGAACAGTACCTAACGCAAGACTCAAATATCCATCTTCCAAGAGAGCACTCATACAGGGTTTTTGACTAAGGGGAGAAAGCACTCTAAATGTGTGTGTGTGTGTGTGTGTGTGTGTTTGTGTTAATGAGGGCTCCTGAGAGAGATGGCAGCTAAGCACAGCTGAACATGTTTGAAATGCACAGAGCTGCCGGTTACTAGAAAGCCTCATTAGGTACATTTGCTTTATACAAACAAAAACAATACATAACATCCCCCACCCTCCTCTCATCTCCCTCACAAAGACAAACTGCCACATTCAGTTTTTGCATGACAAATTTGCTCAATGACATCATGTTAAAACTGTTTTTACGCCTCTGTGCTAGCGATGGCTGAGGCCCAGGCATTATGTTTTCAGGTTGTCAGTCTGTCCTATTCTTGTAAACGTGATATCTCAAGAACTCCTTGAGGGAATTTCTTCAAATTCCGCACAAACGTCCAGTCGGACTCAACAATGAACTGATTAGATTTTGGTGGTCAAAGGTCACTGTAAATTTGCTTCTTTCTCAAGCTTGTGAATGTAATATCTCAAGAAGGCCTTGAGGGAGTTTCCTCAAGTTTGGCACAAACGTCCAGTTTGACCCAAGAATGAATTTATTAGGATGTGGTGATTTAAGGTCAAAGGTCAAGGTCACTGTGCGCTCACATAACATGTTTTGGGCCATAACTCAAGACTTCATATGCTAATAATGACAAAATTTCACACAAACAGGCTAAAATGATGAAGTAACACCATTTTATAACCAAAAGCTCAAAGGTCAACTTCACTTTGACATCATCACGTTTCCTGTCCATTACTCAACGTCTTATCTCAGGAACAGAAGGGGAGACATGTACTGAATTGGTGACACCTATCTTAAAATTGTGCTGATTGTAGAGATCTTCAGTGCTGCCGGGAGAAGATGTGTGTGACATATCTATGTTTCCACAGACATGGATGTAAACTGTGACTGCAACTTCATTGATTTGCAGAGGCATATAACTGAGAGGTGGTAACCCTAGTTTCTTTTTTTGTATTTGTTGCAGAACTCCATTCGTCACAACCTGTCCCTCAACAAGTGTTTCAAAAAGGTCCCAAGGCGGAAGGACGAGCCGGGGAAGGGCGGCTTCTGGCAGATTGATCCGCAGTATGCAGACATGTTTGTCAATGGCATCTTCAAGCGCAGGAGGATGTCTGCGAGCAGCTACAACAGCAGCAGTGGCGGCCCTCATAGACAGAGCAAACTGGTTCAGGGTTATCATAGCTCCCAAAATGGCTGCCCTTACCAAGGCAGCAAACGGAAGCACCTGCCCTCTAAGAGCAAGAGAGCGACCGAGTCCCCTCTTTTGGCTACAGAAGCCCAGAGAGCAGACATCCTGAGGGGAGACTTTGACCTGGCGTCCGTGTTCGATGACGTTCTTGGCGGGAACTGTAGCACCTTCGAGGATTTGGACATCAACACGGCGCTGAGCTCCCTGGGCTGCGAGATGGAGGTGTCTTTGCAGGGGAGGCAGGGGCTGGGGAGGTGGTGCGGCGGAGGGGACGCCATGGGTCCGAATCTGAACCACCACCAATCCTACGGTTACATGGAGCTGAACACAGCAGCCACGGACTGCACGGTTAACATGGGAGAGCTCCATGTGCCGCCGCAGCATCCGCAGCTGAACCAGGATCAGCTGCTCCAGAGCCACCACCACCTGCAGCAGTTCGACGAGTCGTCAGTGCTGTTCCCAGAGCAGCCTGAAGAGGTGGTGTTGCAGCCCTGGGAGGAGATCAAAGAAGAGGCACAGGCGATTCCTCTGACCCTGGATCAGGGTTTTGGCCTGTGCGAGGGCTTCTTCACAGAGATCCAGCCATGGGAACGAGTGGATGCCTATCTGTGACCTTTGACCTCACTGACTCCTAATTATCTAATGACTTGAACATGTCACCCTCAAAAGGAGAACTCTGATTACATGCATTGTCATTACAACTTGTCAAATACCGCTGTTTGGTCACGTCTGGTCATGTCTACATATGACGCTAGGTTTCCTCCTGCATCTGTTGTTGACATTCAGTGACGGCGTGTCAATTTACGCCAGTTAATAAATGTCTTTTCACAGGAAATGTACATTTTCTGGTTACTAGATGCATACAGTCTTTTTTAAAATAAACTTAGTAAAACATCTTGTATTTAGTTTATTTCCTTAAGTTTAGAAAAAGGCATCATGGTTTGCCTCAACATTCACACTGAAAGTGAACCGCAGGCTCCCAGTGAAAGTTTGTTGGACCCATCCACCTCTCCTCCCGCCCAACCCATAGGCACTTGCTATATCACATCATACCCAGCAGCCTGTCAACTCTGGTGGTGTGTCATACAGCCACAAATGGTACCATCAGGCTGCGTTAGAAAATGGCACCACCCATTGGCGTATCATACCGCCACAAAAGGTGCCGTCCAGCTGTGTTATAAAATGACACTGCCTAGTGGTGTATCATACAGCCACAAAAGGTGCAGTCCAGCCACCTGGTGCGTATCATACTGCCAAAGAAGGTGCCGTCCAGCTGCATTATAAAATGACACCGCCCCGTGGCGTATCATACAGCCACTAAAACGGCTGTCCCACTGCTTGTTAGCCTATCATACCGCCACAAAAGGTGCCGCCTGGCCATGTTATAAAATGACGCTGCCCAGGGGTGTATAATACCGCCACAAAAGGTGTCTGACACCAAAATCACTGACCAAGCAGTGGTATTTGACAAGTTTGGAAATGAGAACAAGCTGATTAAAACTATAACACTTGCATTCCCTCCAATCATTCTGCAAAAAGCTGCATTTGTAATTTATTTTTGTAACATTTACCTGTACTTAAACATCAAAACTAATCTGAACTATAAACCCAGTTAAAGATTCCCCCAAGAAGAAACACCAATCTAACTACTGGACAACGTGATGTGGGATTATTTCCTGATCATTTCTTCCTGAGGGTGTCAGGTGATGGACAACAGTGTGTAATATGACACAACACTGATATATCAATCACACTGAAACAATAAGAGAAACTTCTATAAACCAAATTAAAGTTTCATGTGGACCTCAGAGGATTATCGCACTCTGTTGGATGAAATGCAGTAAGAAAAATGACAAGACTTCGTGCAGAAAACGGGGCAAACTTTATCCTTTAAATTGGATTATTCTGGAACTGTAACAGCTCAGATGTCAGAGAATGTGTTCATTTGCCTCCCCAAGTTTTGATGAAATGACGACTGGAGCAAAGTGAAAAAACCCAAAAGCACTCATCACAAACGAGCATGACGGGACTGAAGAGACGTGTAGAGTTCTATTTTGCTACATTAGCATTAATTTCACTAACATGCAGCGAAATCAACCATTCATCAAGTCATCAGTGCAAAATTTAAAATCACAGTCTGAGATTAGAAATTAGTCATGTTTGACTCTGTTATATAGTCAATTTAATATATATTCACTAAAGTATATAGCAAGAAGCTTGTTGGGAATATTTGCCATTTGTCTGCAGTTATGAGGAGCTGGGAATTTGTCAGTCATGAAACATTATGCACTTTGATAGCAGCAGTTTTAGAAAAGCAGAACAGGATGTCTTATTTTCTATCATAATAAAATGTTTCCTAAAAGTTTACTGACTATAATGAAAGTGATGCATTCACTGTAACAATTAATTCAACTCTGCAATAAGTTGACTGGGTAAGGTTGTTTTTTTCTTATATATAAAGTTTTTCTTTTCAAATATATAAAAACTGGGCATTTGTTGATTATGTTTCGCCAAATTTGTTGATAATATGCAGTTTATTGGTGTTTCTGTGTTGATTAATAAGAAAGAAAAACCTGTTTTCTGTCACTGGGTGATGGATTTGTCCTTATTGATTCCTTTGGTGTACGTCTTTTTTATTTGTATGGTTGGTGTTTAAGAATATAACAGATACATAAACTCTTTAAAAGGCCAGATTTTCTTACGGTATCATATTGATCAGGTTTGATATATGCTCTTTAACCATGTTCTTTTCATTTGTACTTTTTTAAGCTGTTTTAAAAATGCAATCATGCCTCGATGCAATAAATGGTGTCAATTAAAGAAATAACAACAAGACGTGAATCAGTCACTTGTCATTGCGATATATCAGAGATTAAAACAGCCACACATTTTGCTGTAGAGTAGAAATCTGTGGTCAGGATTACTGAGTTCAAACTGTGTGTGTGTACTAAAGAGATAAAGGAGCTGTCAGAGTTTATCATTAATCCACAGACAGGTCTGAACTTGCTTGGTATTTGAAACATACCGGGGGCTGATATAACAGCATTAACAGCTCTGTAATATGACACAATCTAATTATTGTAGCTCTAGCATTAGCTTTGACTTGTGAAACTGTCTCTTTGAGACAGTACATATTAAAAAAGGGATACATGAGCATTTCTCACTTTTAAATTGCTACAACGGGCTTTACAAAACAAGACTAGCTGTGCATTCCTATACCCATCCTACCATATTATAGACCAGTTATAGTCCATGGGCCAAATCTGCCCCCTGCCAACTGTTTTCTTATTCACAATAAAAATAAAGTGAGCGACAGTGAGTGGCCTTAAATATTTTGGAGGTTCTGAGAGGCAGAGCAGGGTTTTAGGCTAAATGCTTACATTGCCGTGTTGTTATACTCACAATTAATGTTAAAAAAGTTTACCGTGTTAACCATCTTAGTTTAGCGTGTTCGCAAGCTAACATTTGCTAATAATCACTAAAAATAAAGTACAGCCGGGGCTTATAGGAATGTTACCAGACTTAATCATAAACCAAAGTATTGATCAAATGAAAATTTTGATCTAATAAAGCTGGATAAAAAGTCTGGGGATCAAAGTGCTTGTGTCCCTGAATGTGTGTACCAAATTTAATGACATTCCCACCAATAGCTAATGGGATGTTTCACCTAAAACCACAAATGTCATCATCATGGTGATGCTAGAGGAAATGTCAGGGGATCTACAAAGTCATTAATTTATGCTCTGCAAACAATTAATGTTTGTACAAAATTTCATGGCCACCCATCAAACAGTTAATAAGATACAGTATGAACCAAAATGGTGGACTCACCGATAGATGGATGTTGCCAGACATGTGTAACAACTTGGATTTGAGTCAGAATTGAGTCACAAATTTGATGACTTTAGACTCTACATGACTGAAGACTTGCATCTTGTCTTGGACATTAACACCAATGACTTGTGACTTCACTTTGTCTTGAATAACTTAATACTTGATACCTTCCCCCAAACTGAAACAATAAACAGTATGTTCTTTAAAAAGTATGCCACAAATCAATTTATTTCCCAAATTGCCCAGCATTAATGTTTTTCATTCCCAGCAAGTCACTTTCTCTGAAAAAAAGATACCAAAGATAATCTTGCTCATGCACAAAAACTAAACGGTGGTCAACAAAAACACAAAGTGCAGTATCCAAAATATGCGGGTCAAAATTGCAAACGGAGACACAGCAACTTCCAAATTAGTTCAACATTTTAAGTTGCACAAAGAACTGAAAATGAAGGCTAATTTTTGTCACTCATGTCACCTTTTTCCAGGATTTTGGTTGCATGCTTTGTATGAAAATGTGCTTTTCGACCTCAAATCTCTTTTTAATTGAAAATTGTTGGAGGAAAAAAGGGGAGAAATGCAGCAGCTTATCCCCGTTCCTCCGGCCTGCGGCTCCCAGCGGCGGTAGGTCATGTGTGGAGATCTCTAGGAATGGGTGGAATAACTCAGATTCCCAAAAACAGCAGGGACTACGGCCTGATTCGAGGCTCAAGGCGTGTGACCACCGGCCACCGTGCAAATCACTCCAGCTGATTGAGAGGCTGATCCTGTGACAGCTGCAGGTAATTTTATAATACTGCTTTCTATTTGAAAAGTAAAGTTGAAGAATAACTAATACAACAGGCAGAACAACCACACAGACACAAAAACAACCAAAAAAATACACAAAATGACCTCAAATAGACAAAGCAACAACTACGAAGTGATGAAAAGGAGCTGCAAAGAGACACAAAACTACAACAACAGGCAAAACTACCATGAAAAGACATATATTACCAAAAAAATACACAGAATGACGCCAAATAGACAGAAAATGACTACGGAGACACTAACTACAACAACAGGCAAAACAACCACAAGGAGACACAAAATAATATCAGGCAACTGCAAAGAGACAAAAAATAACCACAAGGAGAGACAAAATAGCTACAACAAGCCAACAAACCACAATGAGATATACAATGACCAAAAAATACAAATGATCTTGAAGAGACACACATCAACCACAAGGAGACACAAAATTGCCTCAAAGAGATGCAAACAAACTGCAAGGAGACACGAAATAACTACAACAGGCAAAAAAAAAAACATAGAGACATATAACCAAGAAGCACAAAATGACTTCAAAGAGACAAAAAATAAGTACAAAGAGACCCAAAACAACCACAAAGAGACACAAAATGACCACAAAGAGACAACAAATGATCACAAAGATACATACAACCACCACAACAAGACACAAAATAACTATAACAGGCATGATGACCACAAAAAACCAAACAACCAAAAAATACTCAAAATGACATAAAATAGACAAAAAATGGTTACAATATCACACAATATAACCACAAAGAGACACAAAGGCCGAGCCATGTGACCACTGGCCACTGTGCAGATAACTGCTGCTGATGGAGAGGCTGATTTTAAGATAGCTGCAGGTCTTTCTAGTGGTGACTTCTGTTTGCAGAGAAGAGTTGGAGAATCTGTGTCACTGTCATGCTCAGGTTGAAGGCTAAAGAGGCATCCTCCGCGCATAAACGTGTGAACTTTCACATTTGTCTCTGTTTGTCTGTGTGCACATTACATGCCCATAATGTTTGTGTTGATCCACAGGCTTCTTTTGTCTGCACTCTCGCTGATGTGTGCGCCGCCTGCTGAGTGTGTGTGTACATGGCGGCGATCGGAGCCCCGTGGCGGCCCAGATAACACTATCTCTGTGGAGCCAGAGCCCCGTGGTTCTATTCATGGCGGTGGATGAGATGCTGGGACTGCCCAGCACGCGGACCTGCCTCAAAGAAGGAGGAACAAGCTGGGCTGTCACTGTGGGCAAACCTGGCTTATAATGGTTTATAACCTCCTCCCCAGTGCACCTCTGGGGGGCTCTGCATTACACTGAGGAGGGCGAGAGACAAGAAGAGGGTGTACTCGGTGTTTTATTGCTATCAGGGCACCCTCTGCTGCTCCTGATTAGAGTCGAGCACAAACAGGGTCAACCAGCTTTGCTAAAGAAGCGCCCCTCCCAGCGTGACACAGACAGAGGGTTCAGCTTCCCGTTTATTGGGGATCGACACAGAGCTATTCTTTAAGACATGATGGGGGTCCCTCACTAATTAGATCTTCCATTGTGGCACAAAGCAAAAAATGGCAGCGGGAAAACGCCCTGAGCCCGTTTTATAGCCCCTGAGGAACCCCTGAGAGTCAGTGATTACATGTACAAATAAGTGTTCGATCACTCTGATAAATTTCTTCATGAATTGAGGGAAAGAAAAGGACCGGCAGCAGGAAAAACATTCACCCCTCCAAACTGGCGGTAAATTGTTGTCTATATCTTGTTTCCAAACCCTCATCACATATTGATAAGGGAAAAAGACTGAGAAGATATTCAGCGTTTCGACTGTCTGTTAATGCCTCTTCAAAGTGTCCACACACAGCAGCATGGACATGTCATTAAACTGGTCTACAGTAAACAGGACAAAATGTAACTCAAATGAACATGTCGATGACTACAGGGTGATGCAAAAGAACTGCAGGAAGACAGGAAAATAACAACAACACCAAGTCAAAAAAGACCAAATAAGGTACAAAATCACTCCAAAGAGACAGACATTTCTACAAAGAGACACAATACAACCACAAGGAAACACAAAATAACTACAACAGGCAGAACCATCACAAAGAGACACAAAGGACCCCAAGAACTCAAAACAACATGCAAACCAACTACAGAGACATAAAATGACCCCAAAATATACTTTACTTTATAGAGGCAGCAAACAACAACAAATAGCAAAAGAACAACTACAAAGAGACACAAAATATTCAAAAAGAGAAACAAAATAACTGCAACTGGGAAAACAACCACAAAAAAACAAAACAGCCAAAAAAAGACACAAAATGACCCAAAAGAGACACAAAACAATATGCAAACCAACTACAGAGACATAAAATGACCTCAGGGACACAAAACCACCACTAGGAGACACAAAAATAGGCAAACAACCGCAAAGAAATATATAACGACCAAAAATATACACAAAATGACCTCAAAGAAGAAATACAGATCACAAAGAGACACAAAACAACCACAAAGAAACACAAGACAATTACAAAAACAAAAATCAAAAGACAAAATGTCCTCAAAGACACAAAAAACAAACACAAAAAGACCACAAAATGATGCAACAGAACTGCAGGGAGACACAAAATAACTACAACAGGCAAAACAACCACAAAGAGACATAAAAGAACTAAAACTGACATGGACTGAACTCAAAGACATGACAAAACGACTACGAAGAGACACAAAAACGCCACAAAAGAGGCAAAGTCACCACATGGTCTGTGTGTCTTGCTCCTGTGAAGGAGGGGTGGACGGGCCTTTTGCGTATCTGTGCCCACGGGCCCATTTTCTCACAATCCGCCCGTGCATGATAGGAGGGACTTCAACAGGAAATACACCTTAAACAGTCTTTTTAGCAGACTGTTGTTTATGTATGACATGCTAATGAGGTTTCAGTTCGCCTGTTCCATTCTGAAAGGAATTGCGGATGGTAGATTAGAATAAGAGGGCTGAGGTGTAGCACGGCAAAGGGGGTGGGGGGGTCTTAAAGTGTGCACCCAGCCATGTTTACATTCAATAAGAACAGGATCGTTACTCTAAGATCTGAATGTTTCCTCAGAAGCCTCATCGCTGGAGTTTTTTGTCCAGAGGAGCTTTTATTCTGCAGATGACTAATGAAGACTGAACGCGCACAGAGACCCTTTAAATTCTACTTGTTTTGATGTGCTAATTTTATTTATTCAGGCATGTAGCACACACAAACGCAGGTGTGCAAATCAACACACAAAGATGGCAATTAGGAATAAGTATAGAGGTTATTTAAGGCTAGAGAGGCTCTGTTCACCCTTATAGGAGCGTTCGTGTCACACACTTTTCTTTTCTCATCCTGTTTCTGTAATGATGACGTGGCTGGAATTTGTGAATATGCACTCAGGATTAGGCTTTCGCTGCAGGGTGCAAAAACATCACTAACCATTTCCGTTCCACCTGTTCTGCTCCTCAGTTCTCTCATCAGGGCCTTGACCTTTACGTTTCCCTTCTTACTCACAGAGCAGACCTTCAGCTTCTTACTGACATTGCGGCTGATAATTAAAATCAGGTGAGTGAAGTCAGCCTCGTGGAAAACACGCTACACATCTTCTCACTCACACAGTCAATCAGAGGGATCATCTGACCGTGAGCTTTTGCCACACCTTCAAATTTCCACTGGGAACATGATGGGTGTCGTATGTCCTATTGTTTTAACAATTAAAGTGATATTTGCATGTTCTCAAGTACAATGTATACAATATTGTATTACACCAGTGGGTGCCAGTTGACTTGTATCTTATAAAATCACATCACTGTGGTATTTATTATGTGGTTTTATGCAATTTGTATTGTTTATCTCTCTGCAACACAAATGGTCCTTCAGTGTTTACATGGTATTTTTGACTACAGAAAGACACAAAACAACTACAAAGAGGTCAAAATGACCTCAAAAAGATACACAAAATGAAACTTAAAATTACTTCGAAATTACCACAGAGGCAAATAATGACTACAAAGAGATAAATAATGGCAACAAAGAGACACAAAACAACCACAAGAAGACACAAAATAACTACAACACTCAAAACAACAACAAAGTAACACAAAACAACCAAAAAAGACAGAAAAAAGATCATAGAAGACAAATTGTCCTCAAGGAGGCAAAAAACGACTACAAAGACGCACAAAAAAACAGTGATGTAACAGAAATGTACTTGCTTATTGTGATATAATTTCTTGGAGTATCTTCAAATGCTTCATATCCCTAAAATCTGTACAACCTAAACTAAAAGGTTATGTGAGTCAGTAAACCACAATAATTCAATACAAATAATAAAAAATCGTATCATTTAAAAAAGGACTTTTTTTTTTACAAAATAAAAACAAAAAACATTGATTCAAATGTTTTTTAAAATGTAGAATCAAAAATAAAATATTTTTTGACACAGTTATTTTTGAGTTATGCTCATTTTTGTTGAGATGGATTCATCATTTTATTCCTCTGGCACAATCACACATTCTTGCATCATCCACAATGTAGTCCAATGACATCATTACAAGTATACAACATGATGAAACAGCAACAAGGTGGCTTGTCATTGGTCAATGGAGTAAATTTGTGTGTCAAATTTCATCAAATTGTGTCTTAAGAATATGCCTTCTCTGTGGAAGCCTTCTACATGGAACACAAATACACTTTTAAAAAATATAGTTATATAAAATATAGTTAAAAATTGTATCGATAAATAAAAAAGCAACCTGTGTGTATCAGCATATATGTGTGTTCTACTGGCTTGTGTGTGCATGTATGTGTGCATCTTGGCATTCACAGCTCTGTCCCTGAAAGACATTCTTGCCCCGTGCCTTCGGTCTCTGTGGTCGCAGGGAGCGGCTGATTGTCCCACAGCTGCCACACACACACACACACACCATAGAGACAAATACGCACACAAGCCAGTCACAAATTACACACAGATACAACCGCACGAACCCTCACACCGTCAAACGCTTGCACACACTCATGCCCACACATAGAGGGCTAGCCAGAGGGCAGCGTGTCAGGAGGGCGAGCATGGACGAGAGCGCAGAAAGCGAGCCAGGACAATACTAGAGCTCTGCCACTCACACAGCGTCCATCTCTGTGCCAAGGAGCAGAGCAGAAAACAAGTCTGGACCAACCTCCTCAATCTGGCCTGCTGCTCCGCCTGATTCCCAGCCAGAAAACTCCTGGTCAGACTGCTGCTGAGAGCCAGAATTCATGGTCACAAAGAATCTCGCCAAGTTACGGTGTGCAACTTTTTTGTCCGGAGGCAGCTGAGTATCAGACTGTTCACAATGTTATTTGTAAATAATCAGATCAGATTTGTGTGTCCAGACATCACCAACATATCTGCATGGATTGCTATGGTAACAACGAAAGCATTAGTAACTACAAAAATACGCGGGTAATGCTGCTTTCAAACACAGAAGCATGAGAATTAGAGGTCCATTATCTCGTCCTCCAAACACTTTGAAGTCCGATGTTAGCGGCCAGAGCATCTGGGCTGAGAAGCATCTATAGGAATCTGATTAGATCACATTTTAAACTGCAAAATGATGTTTGGATCCAATTTGCAAGAATTGAATGTGTTTTTTTTTTTTTGCCGTCTCCACTTTCTAAACTCGATCTGGATATGCCAAAAGTGGGTTTGGGTTTGTTCCGTATGACTTGTTGATTATTTAGACCAATGGACCTTCTTTTTTGTCTACATCTCTATCAGATGAAATCAGGTATCCCTTCAGTCATATGTCCAAAATGTGGTCATTTTAATTGTTTCTAAAGAAGATATTAAAACTACAAGAGTTTGTTACAGAGATGTTTTCAAACAATTGAATTGTCACTGTTTAGGTAATTTTGGTCAATTCTAAATTTATACCATTACCACTTGGAGTGGCAGAATTGGTATGTCAGCAGTTTATCCATCCATCCATTTTCTTCTGCTTATCTGGGGCTGGGTCAAAGGGGCAACAGGCAGAGCGCAGTATTCCAAACGTCCCTTTTCAGCAGCAACACTGTCCAGCTCTTGCTGGCGAACCCAGAGGCGTTCCCAGGCCAGAAGAGATATGTAATCCCTCCAGCATGTTCTGGGTCTGCCACGGGGCCTCCTACCAGTTGTATGCGCCCAGAACACCTCTGACAGGAGGCACCCAGGAGGCATCCTGCACAGATGCCCGAACCACCTCAACTGGCCCCTTTCAACGTGAAGGAGCAGCAATTCTACTCCAAGCTTCTCCGAGATGTCTCAGCTCCTCATCTCTAAGGCTGAGCACAGCCATCCTATGGAGAAAACTCATTTTGAGTTGGAGTTGTTGCCCCAAGTAAGTGTTACCCCCCCCGGGTACAAGAACCCTGGATTGGAACTGACTGCAAGATCATAAAGTGTCCATTTTAACCGTAAACTGCACTTGTTTTCATCTTTTTTTCTTTTTTTTTACAAGATGGAATAAATCAACATGCAGTTAGACCTTGGATTTGGTGAAAAGTCTTTTACTATTTCACCATCAGCGTTTCATTCTTTTCTTACAAGGCCAGTTACCAAAGACTGAAATAGTCAAGGATTTTCACTGGAAAACAAAGAAACAGAGATAAGACAAAAGATGTGCTATCTTAATACATCTGTGTGTCTGTGTGTGTGATACATGAGTATGTGCATCCATGATTGTATGTCTTCGAAAGCAGTACAAGGTTGTGCAGGTGTGTATGTGTGTCCCTCCACCCCCACCAACTATCCAGGACCTCTTCAAGCCACTAGACTGCCTCCACCTCCCCATCCTCCACACACACTGTTCCTCCATCCTGCTCCCCGTGTCTGTGCGCTGCTGAGGGCTCTTATTTGATTAGCTGCGATTTGCTTTGTGAAGCAGTGGAGCATTTGGCTCACCGGGGGAGCCATACACACACACACACACACACACACACTTTCACGGACAAAGGCGGGTGTTCTCAGACAAAACACACACAAAGACACATACAGGATACATGCACATTTCAAATCCAGCTTTTACTCAAGATTACCCTCGTTGCTTTTATCTGTGCAGTTAAGTGATGAGCAGAATTCATTTATTCATACGTTTGACAAATGAATATCCTGACAACAGAAAACAAATCCTCAAACGTGGACTGACATGTGATCGACACTGTGAAAAACCAATGTCTGTTTACTGGCCATGACCTCATCCCGGCCTTCTCAGGAAATCACCTCTGATTACATAACTGCAGAGCGACACCCTATCTATCGGCCTTAGCTGCACTAACCACCACCTTCAATAATGGATGTGAGGTCAATGTGTTGGGAGGTTGCGTGAAAAAGAAAAAAACAACGGCTGTCATTGTTTCAGTGTCAGACTCCCCACGCCTTTGTGCTGTCTTCATTCATCAGGGATGATGCACACGGGTGACAGATTAAAGGAAGCCAATGTCAAGTGTTTTAGTAAGGTGTTTAGCCGTCAAGTTGCAGTTACAGTATACATCCATATCTGTGAAAACATGGATGCTTCACACACAGAACATCTCTACACACAGTTTCAAGATTAGTGTCGCCAATTCTGTATCTGACCAAATGTCTCCCCTTAAGTAATAGCCAGAAAACATGATGATGTCAGAGTGAAGTTGACCTTTAACCATTTGGATATACAATGTGATCACTTTGTCATTTTATCCTGTTACACATTTGAGTGAAAGAGTGAAGTTTTCATAATTAGCATATGAATTTCTGAGTTATGGCCAAAAACTTGAGGTCAAAGTGACCTTCAACCGCCAAATTATAGTTAGTTTTATTCTGAAGTCCAAGTGGACATTTATGCCAAATTTGAGAAAACTCCCCCAAGGTGTTCTTAAGATAATGCATTTTCAACAACAAGACAACGCCTCCTTGAGATATTACCCTCGGATGATGGGGGTGATAAGGATGAGATATGCAATAAATTGCATGCTGAATTTGAAAAAGTTTTTTTTTGTGTGATGCAAGAAAATCACCAATAAATCTCCAACTTTAGACCTGGCAGAGGGCCCATGATGGGTCCATTCATGTGCTCTCAAGCTGGTTTAAGATTCATACACACAGCTAATGTTTTATTGTTTTTAACAATAAGACTGTGTGTAAATCTAGATCCAGCAGCAAAGCCAAGAACATTTCACTGTCCAGCAGACCAACAATTTGGTATTTTTGGACATGTTTGAGGATGGCAAAAAGCATGATTTGTGCACTGCAGAAATTTGTCCCAGCACTTGGGATGGGTTCCAATAACCAATTACATTTTGGATCAAACCAAGTACATGATTTTTTTTTTTTTGTGTGTGTGTGTGTGTGTGTGTGTGTGGCTAAATCAGTTCTGCCATTTGTTTCTACAATTTAGTCCAGGAATAGTGTTTGCAAATTTGACAATTTTACACATCCTCAAGTTCACAAAAAATATACAAACATAATTATAATTATATATTAATATATAAAATGCATTAAAAAGCAGCCCTTCAGGGACAGTCACTGTAAGATTTATAAAATACATGTGTTTACCTGTTTTGTTGTCTATCAGTATAAATTGTTTTGGTGTGAGCTGCCGATTGTTGGATATATTGGCCATAGAGATGTAAGTTTCATGAGGGAAATATTCTCTTTCTACTGAACTACACCTGCCAACCGTATCACCATGCAGATGAAAGCGTACATCTACTCATGGACGGGAGGCTCTTAATGACGTCCTCCTCGGCTGAGCAGTAACATTAGCTAGCTCAGTGGTGCTAGATGAGCTAGCAGTAGATGCACACTTCCCTCTGCATGGTGATAGGGTTGTGGGGTGTAGTTTGGTAGAAAGAAAATAGTTCTTACTCAGGGTTCCTACAGCTATAGGTAAGTTGTAGCTAAGTCTTTTAAAAACTTTTTAATGGCACTTTGACCTTGTGTCTATCTTATCCTTATCTTCTGATGAATGCTATATCTCAAGAACACCATGAGGGAATTTCGTCACATTTTGCAAAAACATCTACTTGGACTCAGTGATGAACTGATTAGAATTTTATAGTCCAAGGTCAAAGGTCAAGGTCACTGTGACCCAACAAAACATGCTTTTGGCAATAACTCATGAATTCTTAAGCTACTTAGGACAAAATTTCACACAAATGTCTAATGGGATAAAATGATGAGGTGGTGAAATTTTGTCCAAAAGGTCAACGTTCAACTTCACTGTGGCATCATCATGTTCTGCAAAAATCCCTTTCTGGCCTTTACTCAACATCATATCTCAGGAACATAAGGGGAGACATTTAGTCAGATACTGAATTAATGTGTGTGAAACATCCATGTTTTAATGGATGTAAATAACTCTAACTTGACTAGTTTGTGGAGGCATACAACCACAAAGAGGCAATTCTAGTTCTCTCAGTTTATTCCCATCTCTTAGCTACATCTCCTGCAATGACAAGCAGAAATTTCCTCTCACTTGGGTTTCTTGTTCTCTCCTCCAGCTTTCCTGTCTTTCTCCCACACCCCTCCCCCATCCATCCTCCACCACAAGGGGTTAATTAAAACTGATTGGGTCCTGTGAGACCACACCTGCCTCTGACAGGTAAGGTATCGGGCTCATATGAGCCATGCGTATTTGTGTGACTCTGTGCGGATATGTGCTTAGCACATCAGTCTGTTAGCACATCATGTGCTCTGCTGCTCTGAGTTCACAGCGGTCCCATTAGAGCTCGATGAGAGCTATCAGCGTTTATGTGTCTGTTTATACATATGCAGTTTTTAACTCTGCATTTGCATGTGATGATTTGTGTGCATTTCATTTGAGTGTGTCCCGTCTTTTCAGAGCCACTTAAGGGTCTCACGCTTGATGTGCTGATTAGACTCTGCTGGCTGGAACCAATCGTTGCTCTGCTTTAAGTTCACGCCTGTCTGCCTGTCTGTCATGTTGAGAGCCGCTGGAGGAGGAGACGTACACGCAGTTCTAAACCTCTGATCACCACTTTCACCATCACTGAGATCACACACACAAAGTATCATCAGTTAAAGTGTCGTTACAGTTCACACTCATGCATTAAACTGTTTACATGTGCAGGCTTCTGCTCCATCCGTGTGAACTGTAACGACACTTTAACTGATGATACTTTGTGTGTGTGTAAGTTGGTATGCATATTTGCTGGCAAGTGAGGTGTTTGTGTGTGTAGAAGCAAGAACTAGTGTTGTATAACAGCAGCTGGCAGGGGAGAGGTGCACACACACACACACACACACACACACGCAAACACACACACAGATCCCGCTGCTAGGCTGGCAAGTAGAACAGTCAAATTAGCCACTGGAGAACAAACCGATCCAAGAACTCTGCTGGGAAAAGGTGAAGGGGAAAAAAGTGAGGAGAGAAAAAAGATGGAGGGATGGAGGGAGAGGTGAAGAAAGAACAGCACAGCCAAGACAGAGAGGAGGAAGATGAGAGGCAAAGGCACGACAGAGTTGTAAATGAGTCGGAGAAAATAAGAGCAAGGAAATGAGAGAGGCAGGGGAGGTAATTGAGAGAGGGGAAGATACTGGAAGGAAAATGACCAAGTATGATGGTGGTATAACAAGGAGAGATGAACATGATGAATATAGCAAAGACAAGATGATGTAAATTTAAAGTTATTTTGAGTTATAAAAGCTAAGGTTATAACTCAAAATCGGAAAAAGTCAGGCTATAGCAGCAGAATAGAGACCAAACCAATCATGCAAATATAAATGTATATTCCACAGTTATGGAGTTTTTTGTGTCCAGATTCAACAGTATGTCCACAGTTTTCAGCTGTAATGCCAGAGTAATAAGGTGAGAGTAAACACGATGTCCCTAAAGGTGCAGCGTGCCCTTCATGGCCAATTAGTGGCCAAACAAAATGTAACCTCTGTGTGACCTGAAACTGTAGAGCACCCTTGGGTCAGTCTTTCTAATTTTGAAAATGCAGCGGTGAATCGCATCAAAATTCAGAATGAGTTTGCATAACAAGTGACATATTTGTAGAAATTCCCTCAAAGTGTTCTTAAAATATCACATTAACAAGAATAAGACAGAAGAGCTCACACTGACCTAAAATTCCTCAAGGTGTTCCTGAGATATTGGGATCACAAGATTAAGACGAACAAGGTCACAGTGACCTTGACCTATGACAATCAAAATCTAATCAGTTCGTCCTTGAGTCCAAAATTTTGCCAAATTTGAGGAAACACCCTAAAGGAGTTCTTCAGACAAACCAGTACAAAAGCAAGGTCACAGATCTTAAACTTTGACCATCAAAAGTCGATTAGCTCATGGCCGAGTCCAAGAATCACTAGAGATACTATATTTACTTATTTATTATATATTTATTTATGACCTTTGTCGACCAAAATCAAATCAGTTCATTGTTGATTCCACATAGACATTACCCCCAAATCTGAGGAAATGCCCTGAAGGAGTTCTTGAGATATCATGTTGACAAGAATGAGACAGACAGAAGATCATATTGACCTTTGACCACCAAAATCGAATCAGTTCATTGTTGAGTCTAAGTAGACGTTTGTGCCAAATTTGTAGAAATACTCTTAAGGCGTTTTTAAGATACTGTATTCACGGGAGTAGGACTTATACAAGGTCATACCAACCTTGACCTTAGACCAACAAAATCTATTCAGTACATTACCAAGTCCAAGTGGACATTTGTGCCAAATTTGAAGGGGGAGAGAGGGAGGTAACAGGGTGGTTGGAGGTCCTTCGCCAAAAACATTATTTGGTTCTATTTTTTCCTCCAGTTTGTTTCATTTCTGCATCAGTTTGTTATAAATGCCTTTAATTTTGTCAAAGTAAAGGTCCTGTCATGTTTTTAGTGGCAGATACAAATGCGCATGCAATTTGACGAAGTATGTTTCCCCTGTGTCCCCCCAAAATCTACACCTATAACCTGTCTTTTGCCAATAAAACTAAACACTCAAATCAAGTTTAAAAGTACGTGAAAGCTGGTGGGAGAAAGCACTGCACACCCGGAACTCTAAACACGTCTCTGAGCTGTGGTCTCTCCAAGAAAGTGGATCTAAGGGCAGCATGCCGACAGTCAGGGCTGAGCAGCTTTGAATGAAGAGAGAGACATGGACAGGCCTCCTTAACAAAATACTGAAGACCCACAAAGTCTACTGAGATGCCATGAAAAAGACACTGTTGTTGTTTCTCAGTCTGAATCAAAGCCCTCCATGCATGATAAGACACTTTGTAGGAACAAGTCCAAGAGCGGAAAATTACAAAAAGAGTTGTCTGTTTCGCCGGACATTGTCCAGAAAACAACTTGTCTCCCTGTCTGATTTTAACATTCATGTATCATCAACGTTTCTCAAAAAGTAAATGTAAACATTTTTACAAGGCCAAAATCTGTGTGTCATACAGGACAAAAATCTGAAAAGGGATACTTTTAGGTTCGATAAAATAATTGTTAACGTTCCCATGTCTCTGTCTTTGATCCCAGAGACACTTGGTTGCGTCTTTTTACCATTTAAATCCACACATTCACCCCATACAGACCCTGAGAGTAAAGAGAGGCAGAGGAGGCGGCAGCAGGACAGACATGCGTATTCTCTGTAATGAGCCGGGTTGAGCCTGAGCCAGACCTGGCCCAGACCCGCAGTCACTCGGTCCAGCTAATTATGCAAGGCTGCAGACAGCTCTGGCAGACAGAGGGGGGGCGACAAAAGGAGAGAAGATGAAATGAAAGACGAGAAACGAAAGGAGGGAAGACAGAGAAGATGACATGTTCAGAGAAAGCAAATGAAAGATATGCGAGGGACAAGGAAGGTAGCGGATAGGGGAGACATGCACAAAGAGAGGATGAGAGGGAGCGGGGGAGGGACTCAGCAGAAGGGCTGAGGTTTGTCCTTTGGCCGATGGTCAATTAGTGGCGGGGAGAGTAACAGGCCGCAGCGATCTGTGTCTGCGGCTGCAGAGAGCTCTCAGCTTGTTTACTCTTCGACTGAAGGAGACAGCTGGGGCACCTCCAACACTGAGGCTGCAGCATCGTTAGAGGAAATATTAACGAGGGAAATGTGACATGAAATGTTTCCTGTATTTCATTGGAGTAAACAAAGGAAGCTGCACTAATAACTGGTTCTTTAAAAAAGCCTATGTATAAATATCAGAGGGATTTTCTGGAGCAAAATAACGTCATTAAATCATCTTATTTTCAGTAGTTTACCAGGGCTCCTACACGTTTTCATGGATAAAATTTTTAATGATTGATTAAAAATCACGCCTTTTCAAGGCCCCATAAAGAAATATAAATTCTTGCCCTTTTTGCCTGACATTTTTAAAAACTTATCAAATTCATACTTTCAGCTAGCTGACGTATATGGAGGGTTAGCTGGAATACGAGAAGATTAAGGAATGTATGTGATGGTTAGCAAAACCTTGTCACTCATTAACGCATATTAGAGCTACATAATGCTGGCAGCTTTAGAAAATAAATTTGTTGTTATGGTTCATTATGTTGAAAGTTATCCGCTGCTGTAACACTTTGACAATTTCATTACACACAACAAAATTCGATGGCTTTTCCAAAACTTTAAAAAATTTCTCTAATTCCATGACTTTCCAGGCCTGGAAAATGTGATAGTTAAAAGATACTCTAAAAGGTCACTCTTATAAACTGTAAATTGTAACTATGCCGTTAAAATGTGGTTAATCTTGACCAAAATCAAATTATTAACAACTGATTATTATGTCTAAACAACAGACATGATGGCTTTTCATTAAATGTAAGAACAGATAGTATTTATTAATGGATCACCATAATTTATAACTGCATTATTAACAAGCAGAAAGAATAAACACCAGAATCTTGCACCCTGGAAACCTCTGTTCAAGTTTTTGTTTTTTTTTTCTCTGGTGATCTAGAACTAATCCTATTGCACACTAAATACCCGTAAAATGTAAATGAAATGTAAGTAAATGTTAAAGTTTTGGATCGGTGTCAGAAACTTTCTCCAGCATTTTCTCTTTCAGACTTAAGAGTTGAGCATGAAAGAGAAGGAGAATAAGAGAAGCCTCATTTAACTATTTTACTCCTGCAGGGCCGGTTTATGCGTTCCTGGCCCATCTCTATTGAGGGCCGGCTGATGTGGGCAGACGTTGGGTTTGGACCATCCTCTCTCCTGCATTCCTCTGTTTGTTTGCCTCTCCATTAAGGACATGTATTCTGGCCGTTATGTGTTTGTGTGTCTGGCTGGCGAGCTGGCTGGCATGGGCTGGGCGACAAGGATGTGTGGGCAGAATGCTAACTTGGTCTGCTTGTTTGGTCGTATCAAAGAGCGTGGAGGTGTATGTGTGTGGAGTACTGTAGCCATGTTTAAGGACAACAAGGTCAAGATCATTATAACTGTTTTATTGAAAAATCACATTAAACTGCTGTAAAAGTGGACCAAATTGCTATACCTTCTTCCTACTATGCATGTCTCACTGTGGTTTGTTTGGATGCTCCTTGTCTACAGTTAATGGACATTTAATGGATAAAAGAAGCAAATGAGGCAATGACAAACAAACCCTCTAAAGATTTTCGGGAAGATGTGAAAGGATGATGTCAGTAGACTATGCGAAAGAAACTTTTGAAAAAAGAAATAAAATAAAACAGGAAAAAAGCAGACAAACACATGACAAAGGACAGCTGGATCAAAAGAGACGGACAATAACAGAAGACAGAGACATTTTGACATGTCTGGGAACTGGAAGGCCTTTTCGGGCTTTGATTAAAGGAGTAGGTCCATCCCATTTACAAGAATGTGATATCTTAAGCACATTGAGGGATTTTTTTCAAATTTGGCACAAATGTTTACCTGGACTCAACAATGAACTGATTAGATTTTGGTGGTCAGAAGTCAAAGGTCAAGGTAACCATGTCTGTCTCAATCTTGTAGACAAAATACATCAAGAACAACTTAAGGGGAAAAAAAAAAATCAAATTTGGCACAAACGTTCATCTACACTCAGCAATAAACCTATGAGATTTTGAAGGTTAAAGGGAAAATTCACTTTTCATTCTCCTTAATACGATATCTCAAAAACACCTTTTTAAGTTTTTTTATATTTGACACAAATGTTCACCTAAACTAAACAATAAACAGATTAGCACTTGGTGGTAAAAGATCAAGGTCACTGTGGCCTTGCATACATCTCAAATTTTATGAATGTTATGTCTCAAGATGAGCTTGAGTAATTGTAATTACAGCTGTACTTAGTGTAATTGAATGTTTACATATAATTTGGACATAAAACATGGTATGGAGCAATTTACATCAGTGGAAGGATGTCTTTTACTTTGAACATCCAATGTGGACATAAAACAAATGTATGTAAAAATGCAGAAAACTCAAGTCTTTTTTACCACTCACAATCAAAAATTCAGAACCGTCTTTCTATTCAGTGGTACAATGCCTATACTTGGTGAAACACAGCACATGTCATTTTCTCGATTTCCTGTCAGCAAACAAAGGAGAAACCTCCTTTGTTGAATCTCCAATTCCTCTGCTACACCCCTTCTGTGCTGCCCTGTGATTAGGTTCAGAGCACATCGTGGGGGTGAGGGGCGTGAAATCATTTGTGGTTGTAATTATGGGCTCCCCTCTCCAGAGTAATCATGAGCTATTAAAAACCACCCTCGGCTCAGCCCCCCAACAATGCCAGTTAACATCTATGTTCCTCTGGGAGGCTGCGAGGAAGAGGCCAACTACCCACAAACTGCAGCCGTGTGTGTGTGTGTGTGTGTGTGTGTGTGTGTGTGTGTGTGTGTGTGTGTGTGTGTGTGTGTGTGTGTGATGTTCATGTTCTGCCAGCATGTTTTGCCTTTTGTGTACATGGAAAGAAATTAAGTAATACATTGCGCTTAAACACTAAACACTCACTTAGAAATTAAATAGAACTTCTAACATAGAGAGGCCTTTGTGTCTGCATGCTGCTACATATACTTTTCAGTGACTTTATGTGTCACTTTGCCTTTTTCTAAAATTTGCTTTGCATTTAAGCACTAGACGGACATTAGACTAGAAAGATATTTTTTAATTTTCAAGGGTTTGTTACACCACCCACAAAATGGCTTTTTCCACTACCAGGATTTGATCCATTCTCTCCAACAACTGGAAAGTCTAGAAGAAGTCTAATGTGCGCCTGCTCTATGAGCCACACAAATCATCCAGTTTATTATTTATGTGGCAATTGAACCATTTTTGGCTTCATGTGCCACTGAGCAACTTTCGCCTCCAACACTGTATCCAGTTCTCCCTATGCAGCCATAGTTCCGCCCCCATAGGTAGGAAACACTGACACAAATATGCAGGACTTTCACCTAGGAGACCGCTGTTTGTGTCCTGTATGAAACTTAAAGTCAACTTTGACTTCTTTTAACTTCACAAACTTTTGTCTTTTATGTAGTTATGTCACGTTACATCAGGTACTTTTGTAACTTCACAATGTACTCACAATCCGTATAAAAAAACGTAGTAATTTTACACGTAAACACAATCTTCTAAACCTAGCCAAGTAGTTTTGGTGTCTGCACCAAACTCAGACGCCACTATATAATTTAAAGGTCCAGACACACCAAACCAACATCAAATAACTAGCAGCGATGATTGCCAACTGTTGTTTTGCCTCACGTCACCTGTTTCTCCACCAAAAAGTTGCATATGAACACATCTCAAAGACTACAGACGATGACCAACTAGCACGTACATTCTGCGCCGTTAGAGAAGATAACTCTCCAGTAGACAGCGGCTGTCTGTAATCGCCATTCAAAAAGGGAAACAGGAAGTGTCATGACACTCGTTAGTACATTAATGACACAGTTAAATGCTGAAAGCACAAAACATATTTACCAAGAACTCAAACCATCAGGAAATGTTTCTGCTTAAGTGCTCAATGGCTTAAGAAAAACTGAAAAATGCTGTCAAAAGGTCACAACTCATGGTCCCATCCTGCTGGTTTTGCCTTTAACACAGACGCCATTTCAGCAGTTTTACTACCTCTGCTGCCAGTTTAAAGTGAGACAAGTCTTCCCCCACATTCTGTGATCGTACCTTTTATACAGAGCAGCGAGGCAGCATGACGATATTACCACCTTGAACAGACAGTGTATAAGGGGCTACAGACTGCTGAAGCTTCAGGTTAGTTTTGTCTGAACTTTAGGAGTTAAGATGGATTTTTTTCACTTACCAATATTACTAACAGTCTGAATTGCTCACTTACATACTTCCTGGAATATGTTCTATATGAGAAAAGAGGGTCAGTGTCTCCCCCTCCCTCGCTCTGTCAGTTTCACAGGCTTTGTGCCCCCTCGTAGCACCCTGGTTGAATGAACACAATCCCATTATCAGTGACAGTCAATTAAACATCTAAATGCCAAATTCTGAATGCTTGATGCGGCGACACAGAGGGCAATTGAAGATCGTTGGCCAGAGACTGATTGGCCCGTCTGAGCTGCGGAGGGGAGGATTATAGTGATGACAGTTTCTGAATTAATAGGTTTGGCGTGGAAAATCAAAGTGTACGAAATTTGGTGTTTAGACAAAAGTATTTCCTCAAAGCTTGTTATTTCTATGAGAGAAAGGTGGTCTTACTGCCCATGAAGACTATAGCAAACAGTAAAAAAGGAGAGAAGAAGAAGAAAAGAAAAAGGTCATATCAGCCGTGTGTGTGTGTGTGCGTGTTTGCTGTATTGAGAGGAGTGAACATTTCTGTCACATTGTATTGACACAGTGAGGAGCAAGAGAAGAAGAAGAGGAGGAGGAGTGTTTATTCTCATTTCCTTCCCTCCTCTACTCAGTCTTTTCCCTCCCTTTTTGTCCGATCAGTCTGTGTATGTGCTTGGTTTTGTGTGTCAGTGTGTGTGCGCGCTCTCTCTGGCACACTTGAATCTTTTACTGATTACCTCACACACATCACGTCTTTTCTGGAGGGCTTTTAACGGAGGAGGATTATCAGGCAGCCGGAGCCTTTTAACCCTTTCCCTGCCCTCCGACCAGCAGCTGACAAACGCTCCCATTGTGTTTCCATCCAACAAGGTTTTTAATCTCAATAACTAATAACTACAAGAATATTATGTGACCTTTAGCCACATTTCCAATTGTGTTCAGACTTCTTTTGCATATATATGAATAAATGTGTGCAGCTCATTTATAACCAATGTGTTATGGCTCTACAAAGCACACCTCAATTTATTTCTTAAGGCAACACAGATTTTAAACATCAAAGTGTGTTTAATGGTCTTGGGATGTACTTCCACATGTGACAAACTTGTATGAAGACCTTTTGTTTCTAGAATTGAATTGCGTGGAGTTTGCTAAATTGTCTCACATGATGTCAATTTACCCTTAGCAAGGTCCCACCCCTGTCTGAGCAATATTATAACATTTTTGGAAAAACAAAACAAGTTTCAGACAGAAACAGACAGAGAGGTTTACAACAGTGGGATGATAAAACAGTGGACCAAATCTGGCTTGCTATAGGGCGCCTCAACAAAGAGCTTATTTAGCACAAAAAAAAGTGCCAGTTGAGGATCCCCTGCACTCCTGATAGAGGTCCTATGTTGACATATCCTAAAAATGTACACGGCTCTGCAGCAGATGGGCGTGTGTTGTTTTGGTGTGTTTTATTTATTTAGTCTCTCTTTCAAACTCAGGGCAGACTAATTTGGATTGTTATTTTAGCACTACTTTTAGCACATCTACTAGACATATGGTAATTAGTGGTGGCGCGTCATTGCATCTCGCCCATGGATTTTAAAAATGAAATTAATTCAATGCCAATCGGAGCCGGAGGCGATAAAAACCCGTTTCTGCTGCAGAGTCATTTGACCTGGGTGTGATTGCTTAATGTACAAAATCCCATTCCTTTAAAAGACAGATTCTAGCTGGTGTTAGTAATTTTTGTTTAGTTTTGTATGCTTTTGGGTTGTTGTTTTTTTTTTTTGCAGTGGGAAAGAGGCTTGAGACTGAGGCAAGACTGAGTAAAAATGTGGTCAATTAAGAGACTTGGCCCTTCAAAAAGTGGTCTTAAGACCCATCTTGAGTGCAACACCGCAAAGGTCACTGTCAAAAATTGCTTGTATGGGTTAAGGGACATTTTCACAAAGGGTCATTTCTGCAGATCCTACTTCTTTGGAAGTATAGTGAAAGGATGGCTTTATGGAGGTTTGGGTTTTAAAGTTATGCTGGTAAGACCAGGGTGCGGGGATAGTGCAATAAAAGGCAGATGCACAAGCCTTCTCTGCTGGCTCCTATGTGTGCCATCTCTGAGGTGGTCGGGTGTTTGTCTCCTCTCCTGCATGTTTTCCTCTGTTTTATGTGTGTGTCCTGCCCATCCTCTTCCATTCAACCCTGCGTTTACCATGACAATAGCTGCCTGCAGAGACCCTCTGCCGTGTATAGCCCCGACCACCGCTGGCTGCTGGCAGGGGCCCATTCACTGCCACAGCCCAACCTGGACCATAAAGAGCCTGGCAGGACCGCCAAGCCCCCCCCCCCCATCATAAACAGCAACACTTGTTGTGTCTATGGGACGGAGGCAGGACGGCAAAGCTGTTGGGTTTATGTACTTGGTTTTGTCAGGGGGTTAAGAGGAGGGGTTTGGTTTTATGTACCCAACAGGATAGACCTGCGCTCTGAATGGACAGGAAAACTGTGAAGGACAAATTGTTCAGCATTTAACTTAAGGAGAGGAATAAAGGAAACGGTGGATGACCAGATTGTTTCAAGACTAGACATGGTAATAGCAGGCTGAGTGCACAGCATCAGCAGCTCCTGTTTCTTTCATCCAACTTTGGAGCTATTCTCCTCTACAGTAATTACGTAATTTCTTTCTTTTTCTGCAGTGACAGCACCTCCTGAATTTGTGTGTTCCAAAGGGCATCAGTTTTTAGTTCCGACTGACATTGTCAGAACTGGTAATTTGATTGGTCCATTATCGGAAAAACTGGACACTAACAAGCTTAAATTCTCAAGAGCTGCAACCATCAACATGCACACATATTCCCTTTAACATGCCTCCTTTTAGCCAATTGGCACAAACAATAACTGAGTAATACTATTGACCTCCATGCCAAATATCCAGCCCATTCACATTCCGAAGTTGTCAAATACAGCTGCTTTTGCAGTGATTTCGACATAAGGTCCTGATGCCAAAAGCAACCTTTCGCGGCTTTATGGTACGTGTCAGGCAGCGTCAGTTGAGAACGCAGGTGGACACAACCGTTCAGAGTGTTACGATATGCTGCTGGACGGTACAACGATGCTGGACAGCGTCAGGTTGAAACACTACTAATAACAACGTTATATAAGGAGCATGAAGAAGCTATTGGGCAGACAGGAAGGGCAGCGGATGAGTCCAACAAACCTGAACTTTGATGTGGGAGTACGGTGTTCACCTTCCGTCTGAATGTGATGGTTTTTTTCTAGATCTTACCATGTGCCCATATTGCCAAACCTAACCATCTCTTCCAGCATGTGCTTTTGTTTACATCCCAGTGCTGGTTACCATGTGCTTTTGTTGCCTTAACTTAAGCACATGCAGCGTAATCCTGGCCTGGAAAGACCATCCTGATTACGTGAACTCAACATTCTGTTTCACTCCTTGTATCAATCTGCACTCCCAAAACACTTTCCAGAGGATGCGGTCCAGTCGAGCCAGTCATGGATCCCAACCATAGTTGACAATGCATTGTAGTTGATCGATTAGTATGCAGGCCGCTATTTCCAAAACAGTAATGGCAGCTTGCCCAGCGCAAGCGCTAACTCTAACATTTGCAGAGTAGCAATAATTGCAGGTACTGCAATAATAGAGTTGATAACAACTAAACAAGGACAAGAGAATGCACTTGAGCAGTTTCTCTGACATAACTTTTTTTGCCATTATTTAAAAACTGGATTTGGCAGAAGCTTGATCTACTAACTGGCTCTGTTGGTAATGAAGAATATGTTCAACAATACAAATCCAATAATTATTGTGGTTTTGCCACTGACTGCGTCAATGGAGGATCCGATATGAAAGGCTGTAAAGTTGGGGATCACGGCCATGCAGATCAGTGTTCACAATGCTTCGGACTGACAACAAGGAGGCTGCCAGCTGGTATTCAGCAGTCCTGAGGCAGCTGGCCAATGAATGAGAAATGTCAAAGTATGCTGGAAACAGTAGTGTATCACAAAAACCTCATGGGGATTGTTGTCAATGAGGAATACATCACATACAATGGTAAATATAAATAAATTATATTTTTTAGACCGTTACTGTCTTACCTGACAATGTATTTTTTTAGTAGCAGCTAGTTCTAAGGTCAGGATTGGCCGAAGACATTTGTCTGTCAAAGTGAGTACCCCCGACCACTGACAGTGTTTGGGGTGGCAGGGAGTCCAGACTGATACAGAGAGCCAAACAGAATGTTGAGCTTACATTATCAGGATGGTTTTACCAGGCTAGCATAACCCCACCATGTGCTTTTGTTGACCATACGGTAGCAGCATCACGGAGCATCAACAGCAGACGCAGAAGGATACCTAGAGCATAAAATGTAGACATGGAAGTCCACTGGAAAGCAATGAGACTGATATTTCAACACATTCTCATCCCAGGTTGACATATGTTGCCGCTGCATCTATCTATGGAATCAGGCACAAGTAACATCTGATGGTGATTAATACTAACAGCCAGGCTTCCACTTTCATAGAAGAATACAAACTGCATAACAAATGTTTAATGTTGTAATGGGACAAATGGCAAAGATATATAACCAATGCTATGTGAGTGATGTACTGCAGCCTTTGTAGGTTATTCAGGGTTATGCCGTTCTGCACAGATTTTGGAGGTGATTCTGTCTTGTGCTGATGATTGCCAAATTAGGGGGGAAAAAAATGCCACCCCTCCTCTCCTTGATGCTGGCTGGAGGTCAGATGAGTTAGCAGGCGACTGTTGCCTCTTAAACAGAAGCCACACATGATTGGCCTCGTCTGAAGAGGTGCGTTCACTCTAAAATCAGCAATTTAGTCGTGGGGCATTCACAAGGCCTCTGCATGATTGGAGGAGAGGCTGTGTTTGTGTGTGTGAATATGTGTGTGTGTGTGTATGCATGCCTCAGACCTTGGGAGGGCTGGTGGTGCAAGCCCAAGCTTGCCTAGGCGATGCCACAAAGCCTGTCAGAAACGAGAGATGACCCGGAAGCAGAGGAGGATATTCACCAGCGAGGACAAACACGCCTGACACAAAGGCTGATATATGATACAGTCATACTTATTGGACTCTTTCTGTTACAAATCTTTTTTATCGCTTCTTTGAGAGCGAGGTGAGAAAACAAAGAGCTTATCTTGAGGAAGAGCTGCATCCAACCGTTATTGACGCAGGTGACCCACAGTAAACATATCAGAGGGTTGTAGCAGTGTGTGTTCTCTCCTATAAAGAAACACGATTAAACAGCAAACTAAAGCACAGTTTACAGATGACGTCTGATAAGCAGCGAGAGGCAAGCCATTGATTTCATTTCTTTAAACTTATTGACTTTTGGAGAGGTGGCGATCTTTCCAAGTCACTGGTGGAATTTTCCACTGGTTTTAAACACAAGACATTCCCCCTCACACCAGGTTCTTGATCTGTTCTGCTAGTCTGCTGCTTGTTGGTCATTTTGGCTCTTTATGGGTTTTTTGCATTTCTTTTTGTGTTTCTTTGTAGTCTTTTTGTCTCTCTTGGTGGTCGGTTTGTGTCTCTTGGTGGTCTCTTCCTGTCAGTGTTGTCTTTTTGTAGTTGTTTTGTGTCTCTGATCATTTGTTTATTTTTGGTTGCTTTGTGTCTCTTTCTGGTCTTTTTGTACTCTTTTTGTGTGTTTTTTTTTTTTGTGGAGTTTCTATCTCTTTTTATGTGTCTTTGAGGTCAATCTGTGTATGTTTTGGTCTTTTTGTATATCTGTGTTTTTTGTGGTCTTTTTGTGTCTCTTTCTAGTCTTTTTGTGTCTCTTTGAGGTCTTTTTGTGGTTCCTTGGGGTTGGTATGTGTCACTGGTGGAATTTCCCACTGGTTCACACAAAGTTCTTCATCTACTCTGTCGCTGTGTTGCTTTTTGGGGGTCTTTTTTTGGTCTTGTTTGTCTTGTTTTTTGTGTTCCTTTCAGATCATTTGTGTAATTTTGGCGTATTTTGTGTCTCTTTGTGTATCATTGTAGTCATTTTGTGTCTTTTTGCAGTCTCTTGTTTTGCTTTGCAGTCAATTTGTTTGTTTTGTTGTTTGGTGTGTGTGGTCTGTGTCTTTTTGTGGTCTTTTTGTGCCTCTGAAGTTAATTTGTGTCTTTTTCTAGCCGTTCCATGTCTTTTTGTGGTTTTGTGTCTGATCTTTTTTTGTGTCATTTTGACGCCAATTTGTGTTTTTATTGGTCATTTTGTGCCTCTTGTGGTCACTTTGTGTTGCTTATTTTGTTTGTTTGTTTTTTTTTTTCTACTGTACGTCTACAGAATCAGACTCCCAGACTGAGTTGTCAGGGCATGATTAGTTGACTGAAGTTCAAGATCAATCTTAAACTCTGGGAGAAATGGCTTCTTCACAAAGAAAGGGGACCAATCAATACCGAGGCCAATCACAATATTCTAGTGAATTTCTGAAAGTCAGAGAGAAAATTGCACTTTATATGGAGTTTCAAGATTATGCGATGACGCTGATGATAGTGTTTAGTGCAGAGCCATCCAAAATTATTCATGAGACATTGATTTGGTTGTCAGATTGTGTCTCAGACAGGGCAGGTTCTGATTTGTTGTTCCGGAGGAATAATAAAGGGACGTTAAGACATTTGGCAAACTAAAACTGATGCATTGTGATCAGTGCACAAAAAATGCATGATGAATTATTTTCTCTTTGCATAAATTTGTTAAAAATTAATCGAAGCAAACATACAGAATCTGATCCTATTTCACGGTTGTCTTGTTTCGGAAAACACTGATGATTGACCAGCAGAAATGTCCCTCAGCCACGCTCAGGGAAGTGGAACGCCATGTCCTGCTGTGAGACGTGCTGTGGAACAAGTATAAGGAGGGTGTGCGTGTGTTTGTTAATGTATGCAAGAGTGCAAGGTTTGCCATGTTGCATTTATATGATTTATATTTCAAGCAGGGTCACCTCATGCAGCGGTTGGCCAGTTGTGAGCAAATGAGAAAATAGCACATGATTTCAGTTTCTCTCTACGGTACCCAAAGAGTGTGCCTTTATCATGGGCGGATTATGAGTCAATGGGCCCCTGGGGACAGACATGCAAAAGGCCCCACAGCCTCTCCTACACAGGAGCAAGACACACACACTTTGTGCTGGTTTTGCCCTTTTTTGCAATAGTTTTGTGTATTTTTTTTTTTGTTGTATTATGTCATTTTGTTGTAATTTTGTATCTTTTTGTGTCTCTTTATGATCATTTTTTTTGTCTTCTTGTGGCCGGTTTGTGTCTCTTTGGGGTAATTTAGTGTCTGTTTGGTGGTGTATTGTCTGTATGTAGTAGTTTGGTATCTCTCTATTGTCATATTGTGTTTCTTTGATGTAATTTTGTGTATTTTGTGGTCATTTTATGTGTGTTTGTAGTCATTTTTTCTCTTAATAGTTGTTTTGTGTCTCTTACTAGTCTTTTGAGGTAATTTTGTGGTAACTTTGTGTTTCTTCATGGTTGGTTTGTCTTTTTGTAGTAGTTTTTTGCCTCTTTGAGGTAATTCAGTGTCTCTATGTTTTGTGTCTCAAACATTTTGTTTCCTGGTGGTTGGTTTGTGGTTTTTTTTTTAATGTAATTTAGTGTTTTTGTATTAGTTTTTGTGTGTCTTTGCAGTCATTTTGTGAATTTTCTGATTGTTTTGTGGCACTTTGTGGTAAATTTGTATTTTTTTTGTCATCATTTTGTCTTTCCTCATCCTATTTTTTTGTGTCTCCTTAGAGTCATTTTTAAGTTTTTTGTTGTTTTGTGTCAATTTATGGTCATTTTTTATGTCTGTTGTTGTTTTTATGCGTCTTTAAAATAATTGTGTCTGTTTTTGTAGTAGTTTTATGTGTCTTGTATTAATTTAAGTGATTTTTTGCCTGGTTAATTCATTCAGTCATCCATTCATGGCTTTTATCCCCATTTGTACAATTCATCTCATTTTGTCTCTGTCTCTGAAAAGGCAATGCAACTTAAGAACACAGAGGCAAAGAGACCACAAAACAAACATCATCGATATGAGAACACAAGCGTAGCATTTATGTTGGACAGACTGAACCGAAACAAAGTAAAAATGCATCAGCAAGGTCAAATGCTCAACTCCAGTGTCAAACACAACCAGCTGCACAGTGGTTGTGATTTCACCTTCACTGTTTGTCCTTCTCATCCACCTGTGCTGAGTCATCATGGCCCATCACACCACCTCCTCTGACTCTGTCCCTGCAGGCCCAGACTTGCCCTGTACAATGATTAGTCCTGCTTGTCTTACACCGGACACAATGGACCCTTCCTCACAGCTTTGCATCGCTATTGACCCATCGCTTACTAACTGGAACAGAAAGAAACGCAGGGGGGGAACCGGACCGTTTCTGTAGAACAATAAGAGAATGTGGGAGAGCGACATTCCAACGATGACTGTAATGAGCGGGTACGATAAATGTGACTGTGCTCTTCACTTTACACTGTATGTGGGATCATTTTATGTTCAGATTAGAAATGTAGCTCTTGTGTATAGAAGTGTTATTGAGTTACTACTAAGCACTATCTGACTTCATTTAAAAAAAAAAAAAAAATTTAGAAGTGCGGCTTATGGGGACAGTTAACCCTTTGAAACCTGGAACTACATCACTTTTCTTGTGCTGATGCCTTTCCCAAGCATATATAGCTTTGAACTCTGATTAAATTAGTTTTATTTCATTTGAAATAATGGGGGAAAAGGCGAGGAGTAGCACAACAAGAATTCAAATTCGAAGATTTACTGGATTTAGGAAGTAATTTTTTTTTAAAAAGCTAAAGAAAAAAAAATCAGGGAACTGTATTCAAAATTATATTTACATAAAAAGTCTTTATTATTTTGAGGCATTTTTTTTCTAGGTTATTTCCTTGTTTGTTTGTTTGTTGTTGGATTTTAAAATTAGTTTTCTTTCTGCAAATTTTCAGGATTTTTTTGTAACTTTTTTAAATAAATTTCTTGCCAATTTTTGGGAAATTTCTTTTGAAGTTGTTCATCACCTTCTATGTTTTTGAAAAAAATAAATAAATAAATCTAGCAAATTTGCTCAGGTTTGACAGAGCTAAAACATGCTACATCAAGAGACCACTGACTACCAGAACCATCCAGAACAATTACAAAGCAGCAGCCAACAACGTAAGAGGACACAAAACAGGATGAAATTATAGGGCACAAATTAAAGGAGCTGATGGGATCACATTTCGCTGGACCTTGTGTAATTTCATCTGACAAATAAATGACTGATGGATCGAGACACTGAACCTCACATTCTCTGTCATTTTAAATTTCCTCTCTTCACCCTGTTTTTTCTTCCCGTTTTGACATTCCCTTCTCTTTCCTCTCTGGATCCCAAGTGTGCTGTGTGAATATCAGATAACAATTCCATGAAAATGAATCCAATGAGACCTCACCCACACAGAGGTAAGGGAGGTGGGGGGGTGGGATGCGTGCACAGAGTGAGAGAGAAAGAGAGAATTACTAACCATCAGAGAGATTCAGAGAGGGCATTCAGGGAAGGAGTATTGTTAGAGTGATCGCTAATGAGGTGTGTGTAGGTGCACCTGTGTGTATGTGTGTGCGTGTGTGTGTGTGTGTGTGTGTGTGCATGTGTGCATGTCTGTGTGTGGTTAGTAATGAGTGGAGGATAAGAGCAGGTCTTCAGGATGGCTTGAGGACTCATGGCCACAAAGAGGAGGACTGTGCTCTGGAGACGACAGCGTGGAGGGAGGGGGGACACTCAGGAAGTTAGTCTATATAAGACATGTCCCACTGCTGACGCGAATCTCCCAAGAGTTCAATGCAACCTGATGCTGGTGTTGCTGAAAAAAAGTCCATTACAGCTTCTTTTTGTCAAACAAATCCTGCGAACATAGCCGAAGCATCTTCGATCAAGGTGTTGTCTTTGTCGGGTTTACAAGCTCTTGTGTGATGGGAAGAAGAAAACGCTCGATACCTCCTCTCACAGTGTCTAATTGGACGCTTGTGGACTGAAGATGTAAACAAATGCACTGCAACTACAGTAAAATAAGACAGAACTTTACCCACTTTTCTGATGGGAAACAGGACCAGATAAATGCTACCAAAACATAAAAATAATACATGAATCAAATAGGGGGTATAAAGTATGCATTCGTATCTAATAATAATTTCTAATAATATGGTTTATGGGAAGGTGAAAATATTCCCACTATGTGCTGTGAGGGATTTATTGGAAGATTCAATTATTAAAGACAGACAAACACAGATAGATAACACATACAAACATACATGGAGAGAGAGAGAGAGAGAGAAATGGACCGGTAAATCTAATATGTATATGTAATGAATGAATATGTTATGTGTAAAATAATTTCTTTGGTTTTGTTTTGTTTTGTGAACTGCTTCGGCAATAACGTATTGTTGTTCATGCTAATAAAGCTATTTGATTTGAAAAAATAAATTTGCAAGCCGTGATGAGTTACACCTTTGCACATTTATCTGGGGTAATGGCAGTACGCAGGAACATTAGACACTGCAGGCAGAAGTTAAATATCTATCTATCTATCTATATATATATATATTATATATATATATATATATATATATATATAATTCAAGGTTTGCAACACCAGAATCCCCTGCAGCAGGATAGGAGTCAGAGGGTCTGCAGCCTTTGCGTTGACAATTGTCCAGGAGAGATAACAGAGTACTACTTAACCAATCCATCTATGTCTTTGTGCTTGTATTTGTGTTTTGCGCTTGTAGTCCACACCATGTAACCATGTTCTTGAATCAATACAATAAAGCACAAAAGGATGGATGGCAGAGATATTCGGATTTACCTATAAACTTAAATTACAAAAATGATGCCACTAGATCTCAATGGCAGACTTATCCTTCACTCATTACTAATCACTCACACACATACACACCAACACAGTGTACGTCCAGGTGGTGTATGGGACCATGTGGTTTCAGGAGGCCTATAACATTACTCTCCATCAACTCTGCCATAGGTGGATCAGCAGACAGGTGCATGCTAGCCCCCACTCACTCTTACACACACAAACACCCCTCCCCCCTCTTGTTCAGCCTCCTTCACCTGATGGCCTGAGTCTGAGGAGTCTGTGTGTGTGTGTGAGTGTGCGTGTGTGTGTGTGTGTGTGTGTGTGTGTGTGTGTGTGTGTGTGGTTGTTGCAGGCACAATGAAGAGAGAGGGTCTGTCAGTGACCACCTGTTGGCCAGCTGTCAGGGTCCCATTTCAGGGTCGCCTTTCCATGTAGAAACACCCGCACATCTCGCGATACTGCTGCAACAAAGTCCCTTGTTTCCGCTGGCTTTATTTTATTTTTTTATTTTTATATTTTTATACAACAAAAGCAGATGTTTTTTAGCGAGACATTGGCGTTATTTCCTGCCTGAATTGTGCCATAACTGAGTGTTTGCTGTGGCTAATATGTGGTTATATCAAGGCACCAAAACCACTTGGTTATGGTTGTAAAAAGATTAGGTCTCGGCTTAAAATACTCGCTTTTGGTGGCACAATGTAAGCAGGAAATGCCGTTAACGTCTCACTGAAAACAACCTGGTTTTGGGGGCACAGTGACTGCTGGAAATTCAATTTAATTTAATTCGAAAAACTTAATTTATCACAAAGGGCAATGTAGTTTGAACAGTGTACAGATCATACAAACATTTCCAAATCAACAGACAGAAGTAAGGAGTAAGTCAGAGACAATGAATAAATAAATAAATCAGTATGTTGACTGGCACGCTGGCGCCCTTGTGTGGCCCCCTTAGTAGTGCAAGGAGTACACAGTTCAAATTTCAAAGAACAATGAAAAAAAAATTCAACATTCAACAAACATCCCAGTTTTGGAGGTACAGTCCCCACTGAAAAAGCTGCTAATATCTCATGGCATAATTACAGCAGCAAATGCCACCAATTTCTTGCTAAAACACACGGATTTGGTGGCACAATGGCCGCTAGAAATGCCGCTGATACCTTGCTAAAAAGCACCCATTCTTGGTGGCACATTCCCAGCTGAAAATGCCACCAACTTCTTGTTAAAAAACTCTCCGTTTTGCAGTTTATTGTCTTGAAACAGTCACCTGGCTGTCTCACCTAGGAGCTTGCACATATGTAGTCATGCACTCACACTGATAGTGCACACGACCCTTCAGAGAACATAGGTTCCCATGCATCCAGACAATAATCCAGTTCTGTTAGTACCTCGAATGACGGCTTGACAGCAGAAAAACAATGTCACACCATGCTGTGTTCATACCTTTCATACAGTGAGGTGAAAACAAATGCAACATTCCTGCCTTGAACAGGCAGTGTAAAAGGGGCTAGCAGCTACATCCCTACATTTATTTTATGCTGAACCACTCTCTGCTTTAGTCAACGCCGGCCATTGACGTGGAAAACATGACTTTCATTTTCTCCAAAAAACAACTGTCCATTAAAAGATGCGGTGAGGAGAAGATGAAGGAAGAAGGGGAGGTATCTAAGTGTGTCTCGTTTGATGCTGATCAATGGCTCATAGAGCCCATCCTCTTCATGTCACATTACCATCTGTATAGGAGCTGTGATGGAGAGTCGGGGGAGGGGGTCGGACAAACCAAATGATGAATGAGTGATGGAAATTGGGAGGCATGACATGGACAGGAGGAAGAGGACATGAGAGGATGGAGTTAGATTGGAGAAGTGTGTGGCAGGAGGGAGGAGAGGGATAATTTCCTATAAGGAGTCTGCAGGGGATGGGGGAGGCTGTGAAGGGGGAGGTGGGGTCTAATGGCGTTGGGTGCTGCCTCCATCAGGCTGAGCACACACTGGATGACAGAATAAGGATTCCTGAGATGATTTGTCAGGATCTGTATGTCAGCAGGGTCATTAATTTGTCACTATTAGCTGCTCCGTCAGATTTCATATTGACATAAATGAGGAGGGGAACAGAGAACATTACATTGTATGAGTAATCTATGACAGTTTGCTTAAAGCTGCTATAGTCGATATTTCTATGTGATCAATGTATCAAAGCACAATGTGACAGATTTATCACCTGACTGCAGCTTCTTTCAGCCCTACGGAGCTTTTTTAGCTTTAACTTCAGTTTTTTGTTTACGGTCACCACTCTATATATTGTCACACAAGGTTTACTTCCTGTTGTCAGTAGGTGGCGCTATGATTATGACAACAAATTAGCATGCTGATGTCTTCAGACCTGGATTCTTATGAGACATAGGAAATATGGGGCAGATTGGATAATGCGCACTCTAGCTACAATAACTTCCTGTTTCATGGCAAATACTTTTTTTTAATCAAACCCACGTACAAGACCTGTAAGATATCAATTTTTCACCAGTTCTGATGTGTATGGAAAGTTTTGAAGGCTCCCCTTTTGCCCCTCACAAATGCAATTCATTGCACAAAATAATAATTCCTAGGTTCCATTTGGTGTTCAGGTCATAACAAATGCTAACGTTGCCATTATTGCTGTAGGTAACCAACAATTTATTTTCATCTTAACTTAAAAGACTAAAAATCAGTTAAAGCAGATTTAAGTCACTTTTAACTCAAAATCTATGAAATTCACAAATAGTGTAATGCTACTCTGAGAGTTAATTTAGTACCACAATAATTCAACTGATATCCAATTTTAAATTTCAAATAAACAGAGTCCACCACCCTCATGTTTACAGTATCATGATACAGCCAGCAGCAGGTTAGCTTAGCATAAAAATAATAATTATAATAATAATCTTTATTATTTATTTATTTCACAAGAGAAATGCAGCACACTGGAAAGAAGGGAAAAGCTAACCTGACCCGCCCGCCAACATCTATATACCCACTAATTAACAAGGTTTCCCACACATTCATTTATTTGTGGCGGCCTGCCATGATTAAAACATCTACTGCCACGTATTGATATTATATTTCTGGAGTTGAACCGTTCATTAGGAGCGCTGCTGGAATATATAAAGTGCTCTGTTACTCATAGCATCACACAGTCGTAGCACAGAGCGTACTCTGGGTCTAAAAGCTTGTTTTCACTCACAGCAGCTGCTCCTTTCATCCATCGATCAGATCAGATCAGATCAGATCAGATCAGATCAGATCAGATCAGATCAGCAGAGACAATAGCAGGATTGAACTCTCTGACAGAAAGTGACAAAGAGCATTTCCCAAAATTTCAAACAATTCCTTTAAAAAATGTCCCATTGTGTCTCTTTTCGATTCGTCGCCCCAGTCAGTGCAGACTGTGCACTCCTCTCAGCATGCACGAATGACGAGACTTCATAAAAAAGGTCACTGCAAGACACAAATCTCCTCTGCCCTCAAATAACCTGATGACCAAAATGTCAAACAGTTTGATGATCAATAGGAGCGGCGAGCCACAGCAAAGGTCTCCATCACTCTCTCTCGCTCTGTGCAGACAGAGGAGGAAACACTGCAGCATTGTTGCAACATTTTTTAACTTCATTTTAGTGAAATATTTTTAACGTGTGACCTCTGATCTCCTCATGTAGAAGAGATTGTTACAACATCAAAAATCAACTTTCCGCAGCATTAAGTTGAAGTAGAATAGCTTATATTGTGTAGGCAGATGAGTGTTGTCTGTGTTTGCGCTCTCAGAGCTCCACTCCAACATGAGCACACTCTTATTCAGACTCAGTTACAGACAAAACTTAATGATGCCACAGCAATTGTGTACTATATGTGTGTGTGTGTTTGTGTGCGAGCACTCAAAGAGAAAGGCAGACAACAGAGCGAGCAGCAGTGCAGGGAGCACCATCAAGAGTTCTGCACGCTAATAAACCTCCTGCTTGAATTAATGACTTTCAAATCCCAAAGAACAACACGGCAGAGTCGCAGGAACTTTACACCCTGAGCAGCAGTCATCATGTTGTACCCCAGTACCAGGCTCAACCTGTGACTTATTAGTCTTTGGTCGCCATCTAGTGGACAACACAAAACACTTAAAATGACCGAAATCCTCAGGTCATATCAGACATGCAAGTGCAGACTGATATTCTCAGTTATGTGGCAGGTTTGTTTGAGTTTTTTGTAGTTGCAGTTAAGTTCACACAATTTAGATGTTCAATCTTAGCGCTGCACTACTTTTCAAAGGAAAATATTTGACTTTTTTACCTCACTACATTCATCTGGCAGCTTTTCCATTATTGCTGTGCATCTTTCCCCCTCTCTCCCCCTCTCTCCCCCTCTCTCTTTCTTTCCTTTTTGTCATGATTGTATTTCAGTTGTTATTTACGACATCTATTGCATGTCTGTCTGTCCTGGAAGAAGGATCAGTCACCATCATCTGAGTCTTTCTCTTTTGAGCCCCCCCTCCCTGTTACAGGGGATCTTTTTCGGGAGTTTTTTAGGTGATGTGAGGGTCTAAGGGCAGAGGGATGTCGTACGCTGTAAAGCCCTCTGAGGCAAACCGTGATTTTTGATAATGGGCTTTATAAATAAAATTGACTTTTGTTATTTTTTTCAAATGTGTGTACAAAAAAAACAACACACACACGCAAGTGCAGCTGGAACGATTAGTTGATCAATCCTTTGAAACTTCAGTAAATGAAAAGGCAATGAGCAACAAAGGGAGACATTATCCAAAAAAATAGCAAGAAATTAACAAAAAGAACAGGAATATTACTTGAAATTAGTATTAATAAAAAAGATAAAGTAAGACAAAAATAAGACAACATATACATGGAAAAATGCTTTAAAAAAGTATAATAATTCTGTAACATAATTTTAAATATGCAGTTTTAATAATTATAAAATTATAATTATAAATACAGTTTTTCCCCTAGCTTTTTTCTTGTTTCCCCTTGGCATTTTCCATAACTTTTTTGGGAAAAATAACTTGTTAAATTTACTAATCTCCTGCAGTTTGCGGAACATTTCTTACCAAGTTGCTTGTTGCCTTTTGTCCCCATGTTTTTGAAATAAATCACAGCAGTTTGCCCAGTGAAAGCAGGGGCGTAGCCATTATTTCAGAAGTGAGGGGGACAGATTGCTCAGTCCACTTTTATTGAGTGATTTATCATCCTCTCACATTCAACTGCGCCTCTCCTTAGCGGCTACAGAACCGAAATAACCACAAACAGCCACAGTATGGCACCCGGGGACCGATTCAAGTTCTTTAAATTGACCAAAATCATATACTATCAAAATCAAAAGTTTGAGCTGCCACGCTCTGGTTGAGTTGACACAGAGTGACCCTCAGCTGTGGAAATTCATCCCAGAGTCACACACCTGACATGTCCTCAGCCAGTTATAATCTGTCCTCCCCTGTGAAGCCTCAGGCTGATGGTCAGGGCTCTCTGTCCTGACCACTGCGTCCTTCATCCTGTTCTGTCTATTGCAATAATACAGATTAAAACAAATTAATAATAGTGGTTGCAAAATTGCTGTGTAAATTAATCTCAAAGTCACTTTTATGCTATAGATATATTTTCTTAGCCAGTTATAATCTCTCCTCACCTGTGAAGCCCCTGCATGACCATCAGTGTTGCCTTTTGGTCCACCTTCTCCTCCCTGCTTTTTCTATTGTAGTATTAAAGAATTTTAAAAAATAAATGCAAAGCAACAGTGAGCACAAATTCTGCGCAGACATGAAGGAGGAGTGGCTTTATTCCTAGCTAGCTAGCCAGTCATAGGTAACAATAACTTATAACTTAATATATATAAAATAACTTAATAACTAACAATAACAAGTATTCTTCTTCACCAAGCTATGTAAGCATTTAATTCATTTGACATCATTTATTTATTCTTGTTGGTTGGTTTGATGCACATTATTTGTGGTACTTCAGTTAAAACCAATAATTCAGCAGCGTCACGTGATCACAACAACGCAGCGCGTGTACGCCGCTGCATATTCATGGTGCGTTTCAAGGCCGCTCGGAAAAACGACCTACGACGTGTTACAAATGAAATGTATGGTTGTAAAAAGTGCACGGGCACTGATACGGGAAACCCTGTGTGTACCCCACGTCCGCTATGCGCCTTTTTCAAAGATTTAAATACTTGTGAAATGCATCTGAGGCCAGAACAAGAAAAGTGAAGTACTCCTGTTTTTAAAGGGTTAATCAATCAGTCTATTGACAGAAAATTCATTAGCAAATTTTGAGCTCATGGGGCGATTTTTTTGTTTGTTTGTGCATTGGGTACTTCCACTTTAATATTCCTGATTATACTAACATTCACTTAAAAAATAAGTATTTTTACAGGTTGGTATTGGTACTTTTACTTAAGTAAAGAAACTGAATAATGAACTAGTTAATAATACACCTTTTCTGTATACATTTATGGCAGAGCGTTGAAAGAAACCCTGTGATAGTTTGAAAGTGAGCATCGACAGCACACCTGCACAGCTTTTCTTCAGTAAGGCTCCAGCATGAAAGCCTGCAGCAGCGCAGTACTACTCTGTTGTTGTTTGACTAATTCAGAGTAATTATTAGGACTTACCAGCTGCTGTAACTGTGTCAGTCCTGAGATCAGTGTGCGTTGTCAGTCGCACATTACAGGTTTGTTTTCCAGAGATTTAACCGCCGTGGTAATACCGGAAGTCCCCATTTTAAACGTACGTTGCGTTCTCCACTGCGCGCGCGCAGACTGTCCACCTTTCCAACGGTATTTCGGTGCGCAGGTTGCTGCGGTCAAGTCAGCCGCCGATTTAATTTTGATGCGCGTCTATTACGGTACCGCAAGACTCCTCTGAAACCTCTGATTTCTGTTTCCTTCTTTATTGTCATGTAATGTAATCAACAGCCTGAGACACTGACATATGTGTTTTGTTGTTGTTTACATAATATTAAATTATGGACAGATTTAATTTAAAACTATATAATTTGAGGAATATTATTTACAAAATCAATCTCAAAGACAGGATTGATTATTTTGAAACCTCATCATACTGCTTGGTAAAATTCATACAAACAAATCTATATATTCTAATATAATGCAGCCTGTGGGACATGAGTATAATAAGAAAAGTGCATTTACAATACAGAATTATAACCAGCTGTTTGGTTATTCAGCCATTATATGACTTTAGAAAGCTGTCTTTATGTTTTTGTGTGTTCTTTGTTTTGATGTTTGTTTGTTTGTTTGTTACATTTTTGTCTGTCACTTGTCTTTTTGACAGTGTTTCTATCATGCCTGACTCTGTGTTATGAAGTTTACTCAGTTAGCTTTAGGGGATATTATTTGTTATTATGATAATCCAGATAAAAGTGCTCTTGATTATTTAATTAATTTTGTTATTTTCTAAATGTTATTTTCTATTCTAAATGTTAATCTTTTTTTCACAAACATAAATTTTCTAAGTCATTTCCCGAATGTTTATCTTTTTTCCTAACATTAAAGACTCTTCTTAAATCACTTAGTTTATTTAAAAAAAAAAAGAGTAAAGTTTTTTAGAATGATGTGAGAGAGACTTTGTGATCTCATCACTCGTAACAAACCAGTTTGCTTGTGGGGTTCCAACACGGCAGATAAGAATCGACCTTTAGCAGCATTTCTAAGCAGCTCCAGTGGCGCAGTTGGTCAGTGCACAGTGCTTTTAAGACAGAGAGATGCAGAGGTTGTGAGTTCAAGCTTCACCTGGAGCACACATATTTAGCTGTCTACACATAACCTGTGTGAGCAACACAACATGACAATTGGTGTCTTTTTCGGTTTATTGTCAGGTAGCTAAAACGCCACCACATTGAATAAAAACACACATTCAGGAACAGCGATTCACAACAAAGCAGAGTAACATGCGAGTGTGTTCTTTTCAGATGAAACACAGCAAATATAAAAAAAAAACATGTGTGACTGAGGTGCATTTAAAGGCTGAGTGGAAAAAAAACACGTGGCATCTCAGCCACAAAATACTGAAGTACAAAGATTTTTACATGTCAGATTGTGATGCAGTTTTAACAAGGGCTGGTTGCACAAAACACCTTAAGTTAAGATTTCCCGTAAAGTCTGAGTTAAGGTTCCCTAAAACAAAATCAGTTGCACAAAAAGCCTTTAAGTGTTATCCTTAAGGTTTCCTTAAAATGTTAAGGAAGGTATTTGGGGTTTTTGCCATGTCGCAGTCTTATTATTAAGGAATCCCTTAAAGTTTGTAAAACCATTGCACAAAGGATCTTTCATGTCACAAGCATGAGTGCACAAAACATCGTAAAATAATGATTTTCTTTAAAGTCTGACTTAAGGTTTCCTTAAAATAAAATTGGTTACACAAAGCCCCTTAGATCTTCTCCTTAATGTTTACTTTAAACGTTTGAGTAAGTATATCGAAGGAATACCTTAAACCTTTGCAAAAAGGATCTTTGTAACTAAAGAAAAGGAAAACACTTAAAGTACCTCTGACTCCATCTAAACCACAACATGGCTGAGTTTATGAGTTTATCCCCTTAAAGGGATTCTGTGCCTCAGGTCAGGAAAAGTCCAAGTTAAGGTCTCCTTGAAATAAAATTGGCTGTACAAAACCCCTTAAGTCTTCTATTTAAGGTCTCCTTATAAAGTTCAGTTGAGAATTTAAGGTTTTCTGCTTATCTTGTCTTATCTTTGCGGAATCTTCTAAAATCAGTTAAACTGTTACACAAAAGACATTTGCAACCAAAGTAAGGAAGAAAATTTAAGGTACTGGATAATGAGCAATTGACTTTACACTATAGAACTAATTTTCACTGCAATGTACCTCCACATTTGTTGTTTTCTGTTATTTACTGATCAAATTTGTTTTCCTCGTCTTCTTTTCTTTTTGTTCGATAACAGGTATCATGAGTGTGAGTACAAGCAAACAAACATTGACACTGTAGAATTGTATCAATGCAGGAAATACCTCAACATCCTCCTTTAACTAAGGAAACCTTTTAAGGGATTTTGTGCAACACCCTTATGTAAGTCTCTCAGCTAAGGACATTAACAACCCTAATGTGTTAAAAAGAAAACTTCAGGTGTTTTTCGCAGCCGATCCCTGGACCTAAAATGTCAGAAACTACGGACACAAGCTCAAACATGGAAGAAAAAGACATCGTGTGGTTTTGTGTCAATAAGGCACAGTTTAAAGTCTCATTTCTTGGCGAGTTTTAACTCTAAGGACATCCAGAAAATGGACAAACGTATTTGGACATCAGTAAAAAAAACAGTACAAAACAAAAGTCCTGTGCTTGTAGGGTTCCTTTTGGCTGCTGAGTGGCACCGCAGAAGAGAGGAGTGTGACTGCTCATTGATTAGCCCAGCTAGAGATCAATAACACAGAAATTAGTCCTTTTCAGTCAGCTTTCAAGTGATAGTTTTGTTCCCAACATCTGAACATTTGAAGGCTCTCATGCTCAGCCTTTATTCATACATCGACAGGAAATCCTGAAGCGCTGCTCATCATCATTCCAGGAAAAAAGTCGCTCCGCAAACAACACTGTGAGCCGTCCAGCGTCAGTGCGCATCCACTAACAGTCCAGCTGACGCTCGCCTCAGAGGAGGTGTGCGTTGAGGTCGTACTTCTCGCAGAACTTGTCCGTGATTGGGATGCAGGTGAGGTACTCGCACCAGTCACACTTCACCGGGTAGACGTAGAAGAGGACGGCGAGGGCAGAGAGCAGACCCAGGAAGACCAGCAGGAAGACGCATATCTGGACACGCTTACGGTACATGTCGGACGGCCCAAAGCTGGAGAGGAAAAAACAGATATTCAGTTCATAATGGAGTGAGCGAGTCATATCAAATAAATCAGATTAAACTTAGTTAAGTCCCTTTCAGGATTTTCCAGGCTGTCTTTGGGATTGCTGCAGCCTGAAATGCCTGATTTCACAGCAGCTTTTGTTAAAAATTACGATGCATGTTGCGTTGCAACAAAAAAACAAAAACAAAAAAACAGTTGTGATACTGTCTGAAATGCAGAGCCCATTATTGTGAGCATTCAGTATTTTCACGGAAAACAGAATCTATTAATGATAGGAGGGGTCCAATATTGCAGATGATCATCTGTTGCTGCGTTTCGTTACATCTTTGAGGGGCAACTGTTGTTATTTCATCGTATACAAGAACTGAGATAGTGAAATTCTGCAATATTACTGGAGATCACTTTGGGCTCGTCCGGGAGTTGAACCCGGGACCTCTCGCACCCGAAGCGAGAATCATACCCCTAGACCAACGAGCCACATGTGTGCTCCTACATGCTGTGATACAGAACTGCTCATATCATAAAACTCTTTCTAAACCTTTACTATACCTGAGGAATGATGTCAGCGACACACACACACACATACACACACGGATTACTTGCTTCCCAAAAAAACAGACTTTGTGCAGGTGTCCGTTTTTCATCCTAGAGGGTTGACCTTTCAAGTGACAGACATTATCAAATCCAGCTTTTCAGATCTTTCTTCACGTGGACTGAGCCAGGCTGGCTGTTTCCATTCTATACGCTAAGCTAAGCTAACCAGCCGCTGCTCTAGCTTCACATTTACTGTACAGATATAAAAGTAGCGTCGATCTCTCTGTCTCATTCTTGGTAAAAGAAAGCAGACGAGCGCCGCACATCCCTTTCCTCACTTACCTGATGTATGGCAGGAAGGCGAAGGAGAGGAAGAACCCTGACACGAACCCACAGATGTGAGCAAAGTTGTCGATCCACGGAAGCAAACCGAACGAGAAGAAGAAGACGGAGATGGCCGAAAGTTTGGCGAAAGCCCTCCACGGTCGCTCGAGGATCTGCCAGCTCTGAAACAGCTCCACAAACAGACAGGCCAGGATGCCGAACTGGCTGCCTGCAGGACCCACCTGAGAAACAGGAAACAGGATTTTCAGATGTAGCATGTTGAAAAAACGCTGGCTGCGAGGGCGGCGCCGTACCTCCGCTCTATAGGGCAGGAAGATGGCTGAGGCCAAGTTGCCGGTGATGCCGCTGAGCATGTAGACGATGGAGATCCTCAGCCATCCGGCGAGCTTCTCGATGTCCCTAAGCACCGTCATCTGGAAGAACACTGACACCAGACAGTGCAGGATCCTGCAGAGGGAGGCAACAAAGAACAAATGTAGTTTTCACATAAAACATCTTAACTGTTGCTGCATTAAATACCAACATGTAGCAAAAAGAAGAGTTCAGTCACCCAGCATGAAGAAAGAGAGACAGCCAGAGTCTGGAGAACTGGTCTGGGATCTCTGGGTTGAGGAAAGGCAGCAATCCGCACACATCATCCATGCACGCCACCTGGAAGAGAGTGAACACAGTCAGTGAGCCTGCAGATCTGCTGCCACCCTGTGGGGAAAAAAACAAGAGTGCTGACTTCAGTCCAATCTGCTTTCAGTTCCCTGCTGACTGCAGCAGGCTCCAGTGGCGCAATCGGTCAGCGCGCGGTACTTATAAGACAGTAATCTGCAGAGCGATGCCGAGGTTGTGAGTTCGAGCCTCACCTGGAGCACACAAGTTTTAAATAGAAAATGTCTGGATGCATCTCAGGTACAATTCAAAGTGCAGATTAAAAGTCAGCAGAATCAGTAGCTGGTGAATGAAAATCAACACTCAAGACTAATGGGAGGAAAAAAAAAAGGTTGTAGAATCCGGTTCATTCTACCTGTGAGCAGAGAGTGGCCTCCTCGTGGAAGTAACCGTGCATGAAATCACAGTACTCTCTGGAAGTGATCTCACATCTGCAACATGAAACACATTGTTAGATTCATCATCGAACGCTCGCAGATAAATGACCAAAATACTGTGATAAAAAGGGAGTCAGTGGCAGAAGGATTTGGAGTCCTGATGAAGTTTTGGAAGAAAGCTTTAGGGAGGATACATTCCTCTTTTCCTCTTCAATTTACTTACAACATGCAAGTATTCAGTTCAAGATTTTGAAGTCCGCACTGGTCCAAAGTAAAGTTTGCTAAGGTCATGCCTAATGTCAATCCACATGTGACAGATGCACTTACGTTTAGGCTTTAAAACTAGTTTCTGACAAGTAATTTTCAAAATCTTTTCAGATGTTTAGGGCAACCTGTTTTTAACCTATATAAAAATGGACACAGTTGATATTGCAGTCCTGTAATACTGACCCTATATTATACATAGATTACTTTGTTTATTTTTACTTTTTTTTGGGGGGGGGGGGGGGGGGGGGGTATTATTTTTTAAAATTATTTATAATTAAAATTATTTATCATTTATTTTTATCTTTTTTATTGTTTATTGTACTTCCTTAATTTAATTATTTTGTGTCTCACTTTGTCACATTAAAAATTGTTTATGTGTACTTGTTATTGTTTGTGTGGCTGATTCTTTGTGATTGTTGAGCAGTACAGTGATGGATGAGCTCTGGTGGAGCAGAAACAAGTGTGTGTGTGTGTGTGTGTGTGTGGGTGGGTGTGTGTTTGGTGGTGTGTGTGTGTGTGTTTCTGCGCACGTGCGTGCGTGTATGCTTGTGTGTGTGTGGGGGGGGGCAAATTGTATTTGTCCTATTGTATCTGTAATTCATTGTATTATAATGAATTTAGTGAAAATAATAAGAAGAAGAAGAAGAAGATGAATTTCCAGAAAACAGTGTGTTGATCCTGCAGTGAAATTTTGCTTCCTGTGAACAGTGTTTTCAAGTCATATTCTACACTTATTGATTATATATTAAAAATAATATATAATTTAGAAGTGCGATGCAGTTTTAAGGAGCTGCTCACCTTAATATTTCACATTAAATTAAAGAGTTAATTTTGGCATATATGCAGCAGCTGTAACAGCTTCAGAGGATGTGTACCAACTCTGTGTTAGTCGTGCTCTTGTGGCGTTCAGTGACGTTGGTCCTTACCGTCCTTTGGTTCCAATGCAGCAGGGCCGGCCCGTGATGGTGCAGTCGATGTGGGGGAGGTTGGTGTGATTCCCAGAGGTATACCTCGTACAAACCTGCACATCAGAAGCAAAGCAAGCATTGAATCAAGACGTTAAATGCAGGAGAAAGTGCTGCAATCAGACCTCAGTGTGTTCAACTTACAGTCAACTTTTATTTACTTTTATTTTGAAGACAACAGCTAAAACGGACATGATGAATTTGAATGCTTCAAAACATGTAAATGTACTCACTGGCCACTTGGTGATGTCATCAGGCCATTCATGAGGTGAAACTGAGGCCGGCTCCAGACAGATCCTACAAAATCAGGAGCAAAAAATTTAAAAATAACTGAACGCTTTTCTGTTTCAGTGACTGATACAGTCCATACATGGAGAAAATGATATAACAGTGTTGACTAAATGAGTTCTCCATTAACACACAGGATGATAATCCTACAGAGTGTTTTTGCGGAGTCACCTGGGGTCCTGATGGCAGACTGAACCATGTTGGCGGAGTGTACCATTCAGAGAGGGAGCACTGGGGTGATGAGGCCACTTCACCCACACTGCCAGGGTGCTCTGCAGCAGGAGACAGACGGAGGGTCATTCTCTTTTAATGTTGCATGTGCAGCCTTGACTACGACTTAATGGTGTAACAAAAGCTGCCTAAAGGTGGTCCAAACTTTGATTCAATATATCAGTGATACACGCCCCCCACCCCCTACCCCCCCAACCATTTTCTAATTCACAGTAAAAATAAAGTGATTCACTCTGGGAATTGTTTTTGTACTTTTAGTATACATGAGGTGTCAGAGTGCATAAAACAGCAACAACGTAGAGCTTGTTCATCAGAAAAGTGCCAGTGGACAATCCCCACAGCCGCTGACAGAGGTCCTAGCTTAATGTCCTTATATCCTAGTCCTAAAATCCTAGAAATGTCATTTTTTAACGTTTGAATCCTGGTCATCATGAGTGCACCGCCTTCACCCCGTGGACCTCTCACAGTGTTTTGTGGTCTACAAAACTTGACCCTACTTTCCATCCACATGAGTGTGAGTAGATAATAACTGAATTTCCATTTTTGGGTGAAGTAGCTCTTTTAAGTCCTAGAAATGTCCTAAAATCCTTGAAACATGTGGGGCTGCTGCAACTGGCCCCTGGCCTCATTTTGCAAAAGTGGCCCAAGTAAAGCAAGGTCACTATCCCTGCAATATATCATTAGACATCATGTATGATATCATATAGGACTTTCAATAAACACTAAAATTCTTCCAACCAGAGACGCATCAGTGACTACTGTTTACTCTGATATCGTATGAGTGAATGTTTAATTAGACTTACCGAACACTCCTCCTGTAACGTCTGCAGGCAGCCGGAGCGATCGTTCCTGACGCAGCAGCCCGACTCTCTCTCCCTGGCTTTCTTCTCCTGGATCAGTTTGTGGATCTCCTCGTCTTGACGCATGCACGGGGAAAACTTGGCTCCCAGGTGGATCAGCGCCTCCTGCGGGACACAGACATTATTTGGACCATAACTACATTTGTAAGTACAATAATTACATTTCAAATTATGTTATAGAAAATTAATATAATTTTTAAAGCACTTTCATCTGGTCATTTTCTTGTTTAATTGTTGCTGGTTTCTTTTTCCTCTTTTAGTTTTTATTAAGGTAATTTTCTTTTTTCTTTTTATGATTAAGTTTTTGTTAATTTTTGGGTCATGTTTTTTAAAGTTGCTCTCTTGCCAATTTGCTTAGGTTTCAAAGAGTTAAGAGGCACGATAAAGCTTTTTTAAAAAAATATATATATCACAGCATTTCATTTATGTCTATGGAAAAAAATAAATAAATGAAAATGTTCAAAAGGAGAGGCCAGTGTTATCTATTTCATCCTTAATCTGTTATTTCTTATTACTCATAGCTTCTTATTTTTTTGGCTGTATTTTAAACCTTATGGCAATTACTTATAGATTTAACTTTAACTGTTTTAACAATTTATCTATTGTTGCTTGAGTTATCTATTTCAACAGTTTATCCATGACTTTGAGCTAACTGTTTAACCCTCCAGTTACAGTTGACTCAATATGTGTTTTCCTCAAATTAGTTTAGTTACTCTGGAATTTTTCTATGTACTCGAAAGTGCAAAAGTATCCCCTGGGTAGATACGGCTGGTTGGGAGTCACAGATCTAACGTTAGACAAACAAGTTTAATACACTGGAGCTTTTCCCATATCAACCACCACATTTAAAGATGTTCAGCACTTTGAAACCTGAGCAAACTGGCTTGATTTTCTTTTAAAAACATGAAAAAAGGGCAATGAGCAACAAAAAACAGCCCCAAAAATTTGCAAGAAATGGATAAAACGTTACAAGAAAATTACCTGAGAATAATTTCAACAAAGAAAGAGAAGTAAACAAACAAAAAAATAATAATAATAATTACCCCCCAAAAAAGCTACAAAATTTTGTTTGTGTGACATTCTCTTGTCACGTTTTTCTTGTTTTTTTTTTCAGTTTACAGGACATTTATTTATGTTTTTCCCTGTGTTTCTGAAATTAGTCAGATTATTGCTTCTTTTTAGGTTTCAGAGGTTCAAATCCTTGTGAAAGGCGTCTGAATGCAGCACGAGAAAACTGACGTCGATCCAGATGTTAAAGCACATTTACAGAAAGAGGATGGTAAATAAAAGATAAAACATACTTACTGAGCTCGGACCCACCCAGAAGTTTTGTTGCTGCACAAACTTCACGTTTTCATAAACTCCCTTGTTCCTCAACACCTAAAAAAAAAGAGACAAAAAGCAGTTTTACTAAAAAATTTTCAAAGGAAAATAATTCACTGACAATACACCAGTGAAGTCACTATAGTATTTGTATAAACTGTCCTTAAAATGTCCTTACAGAGTCGACAGTCTCATGCTGTGAGAAGCCCACGGGGGCGATGCCGTAGATGGTGACGGCCAGGATGGTGATGAGCAGATGGACACATGTGATCCAGTAGGTGAAAAAAGGTCTGAGGAGGACAGAAGGACAATTCAGGCTCCATCATCTGAGACACTGGCAAAAAGGAATAAAGGAATCAGCTGTCTCACCTGTGATCGTCCATGTCCTCAATCTGCCTTTTGACAAAGCTGTCGATGCGTTTGCGGTACGTCCGGTTTGTGAGACGGCCAACCATGCCGAGCCCGTACGGCCTCTTCTCTCTGGCAAACAGCTTCTTAACAGGAACCGCGATCCTCTGTCCACGCTGCTGATGGTTGACGCTCACCACTTCCTGTTTCAGGCGCACCTTAGGCTGGACCAGAGAGCCGTCTTTGGCCTTCCGCCATCCTCTCTCCAAGGGCCTGGACATGATATCATAAAAGTAGTAATAGTATCTACATGATGCAAAAGTTTCATCGAGCTTCGTGTGTGCACGTAAAACATGTAAACTCACAGCATTAGATGACTCCTCTCCAGCTCGTTCTTATCCAGCGCACTTCCTGTGAGCTCGCTCTCATCCAGCTGTTTGAGGTCGGCCTCCGATGGCGTCTCAAAAACTTCGTCGGCATAGCTGGACAGCTCATCCTGCAGGCCGTCCTACACAGATTAGAGCTGAGTTAGTAGGAATTCAAAGCTGCAAAATGTCCCGACAGAGAGCCAGTAAAATATGTCATATAGTGTTTTCTCAGGAAACCACGACATCAGTGGCTTGCCTTTAGTGTGCACGCTGTTGGAGATAAATAATGACTTATTTTTGAGTGTTTCAAAAAGTGTTTTGAATGTAATGTCATACTAAACAAGAATTCAAATGCAACACTTTTATTTTTGCTTTAATTTTTCAGTGGTTCAAACCTCAGCAAATTAGTCTGATTTTTTTCAAAAACATGGAGAGAAGACAATGAGCAGCTTAAACAGAAAATGGCTGAAAATTTTTAAGAAATTAGTAAACAATTATACATGACCATATATATAGGTTAAAATATATAATTATAATAATTATAAATATAGTTTTCTGGACATTTTCCCCAATTTTTTGATAATATCTTATAATCGCCGCACAGCTCATTTTCAAGTCACCTTCTTGTCACTTTTTACTAATTTTTTTGCAATCTGCCAGACATTTCTTGACAAGTTGCTCTTTCACGTATTATCAAAAGAAATCAAACCAATTTTCTCAGGTTCCAGAGGTTTAAATGCTTATTAAAGGCAACTGAACGCAGCACAACAAAAGTAATGTCGATCCAAGTTCTAACGGCTTAAAAGGCATCATTACTACACAGGTGTGCCTTGGGATGGTCGCAAGAAAAGGACACTATAAAAAGTGAGGTGTGATCACACAGAACAGTGCCACAAACAGAGCGTGCCATTTGCTGCTGACTGCAGGAGTTTCCACCAGAGCTGTTGATCATGAACCCAATGCTCATTTTACTACCATAAGACGTCTCCAATTATGTTTCCCTGAATTTGGCAGTACATCCAACCAGCCTCACAACTGCAGACGACATGCAACCACATCAGCTCAGGACCTCCACAATGTCTTCACCCGTAAGATCGTCTGATAGCGGCTACAGCAGATGCAATGATTAGTTTGCAGGACCGAAGAATTTCAGCACAAACGGTCAGAAAACATCTCAGTGAAGCTCATCTGCTCATCATGCTCACTAAGGTCTGAATCTGACAGCAGTTCATCATCGTAACCGACTTGTAGGACTGTGATGCTGATTGGATGTACTGCCAAATTCAAGGAAACGACATTTTAGATGTCTTATGGTAGTGAAATAACCATTCAGTCAACAAGCAACAGCTCTGGTGGGCATTCCTGCATTCAGCATCCAGTGACACACCCCATCTGTGGCACTGTAGTGTGTGATCAAACTCCAAATTTTACATGGTGAGGTCGGTTGGATGTAGTGCCAAATCCAGGGAAATAACATTGAAGATTGGCTTTTCTTGCAGCCTGTATTTGAGAGAAAAATATCTATTAAGTGCCAAAAAGGTCTTAAATCTTTAACTTAAACCTGTGAAAATGGGAGCAAAAAAGTGTTGCTTTTCAATTTCTGCTCAATGTGTATTTATTCATAATTTAAGGTCGTCCCGACAGTGCGTGGAGATGTGTCGTCTGCTCACTCTGGTGAAGAAGGACGTGTCCAGATCATCAGCGAAGTCCACCGTTTCATCTTCAAAGAAACTAGGGGGCATAAAACTCCGTCTGCGACATCGCCCGGTGGTGCTGTCGCCTAACGTTCGGCCCTGATAAACACAATCACACAAACACAAACATCAACAATATTATCATCAACAGGCTGAGGTGCAGTGATGCCTGACAGTTTATCCGGGGGAATTCCCTGTGTGAGCGTGCTACCTCCTTAATGATGGTTGTGCGTCGGTGGATTAGCTCTGCACTTGTGGAATACCCTGATCCAGCAGATAGCTGAGCAGTCAGTGTGTTTTATCACAGACCATCTGCTGCGGAGACCCAGTAACCCCCACGCAACACACACTAACACAACACACACCAGCAGATACTCTCACTGAACATCCATTTATCCCTTTACACGGGCGAGTCTGTAGCCACATAGTGAGAGTCATCTGTACTGTAAGATATTACTCCTGAGTTTAATCTGCACTAAGACGAGCTGATCTCATATTTTATATAACATGCGTACACACACATAAACACACAGATAAAAACCATCCATTCATCACAAATCAGAATATAACAAATGACATTTTTCTAGGAATCTCATCACAGCATCACATAAAGGAGATTAAAGTGTGTGCATGTGCATAAAAACATAGCATTTTCTAACTATAACTAAACCTAATAAAAGTGTAAAGCGTTCATAAATCCTGAACTCAATCTCCTATACGGAGAAAACGAGTCTGTTTCAGACTGACGATAATGATCTAGCTATTTTCCTAGAATAGAGTACAGGTGCCTTGTATTGCACACTTACAGTCGGTCCCAAAGTGTATTCACATTGTGCAGAAAAGACAAGAAATCTCAATTTCAGAACAACAGGAGGTGGCAGCAGCAGGGCTGTGCAGAGACCTTTAAAGGGGCAGGTGCTCAACATTAAAAAGGGGCACATGGAACAAGATTTTTTTTAATGACAGTTGAAACATAAGGAAATTATTAATACGATTATGAATTAAGAATGTGATATATTGTGTAGTTTTAATCTATTAGAAACTTCAGCAAACAAAGGTTTTCATGAAAGGTCAAACAGGAATATTTGATGATATTTTAATGCTGGAGCTTCCTTTTCTAAATTAAAGAAAAATCAATACAGTAAAATAACTTCACATTATGATTGGATTCCATATAAATTGCAAAATAATGTTGTTTTACTTGGTATATTTCAAAAATGAGAAATTATGGCTGAAATACATGCCTTTCTTTGTCCTTTTTTGCCAATCAAAGCACCCATACCACCCACCACGAATAGACAAGCATCAAAATCAAAGCGGTGGCTGGCTTGACGGCGTCATTTTATTTTTAGCTAATTTTATATGTAACTAATTTTACTTCTACATAATTTTATTTCTAACTAATTTTATTTCAACATAATTTTATTTCTAACTAATTTTATTTCTACATAATTTTATTTCTAACTAATTTTATTTCTACATAATTTTATTGTTGATTGTTAAATGTTCTTTTTGATGAGGATCACAGGCACATCTTAACAAAAAAAAAACATTAAATGCATCTTAATAGAAGGGCACTTTGGGCATCATGGGGCAAAGGGGTATTTGGGTGCTAGTTTGAAATTTAAAAAAGCAACAAGAGTTTGAAGCACAGATTATGCAAAGCTCAAAATATTTGGTAACTTAGATTTGCTTCATAAATAAAAAAAAAAATAAACAAAGACCTTCATTAGTGCTGCTGCAGCCTTCAGACTCATGACTGCCACAGACTCCCGTTTGCGTCGTCGTGGCAGCCGGTTGAGGGCGGAGCGAGAGCTGGAAAAGGAGCAGAGGGAGGCAGTGCCGGGCGTGATGGGCGTTTGCGGGACGCTGACGCCGTCCACCTCCTCCACCATGCGGAAGGCACGACCCCGGGCCAGGGGGTCTACGATCTGCACACACACACACACACACACACAATATGCATGTGTTCATTCACCACAGCTTTTTTTTATACTCAGTTGTCAAGCCACAAAAAAAGGTAGAGACACAGCGACAAAAAAGTGAGAAGCAGGATAACACACATTTGTACCAGGGTTAGAGTGATGCACAAGGTTTTGGAGAGCTTCTTCAGGCAAAAGTGCTTAATTAGCAGGTTTTAGACACAAAAATGTGGGAAATTTCATTTCTTAATTAATTGCTCAAAAAATTTGCCTCAAAGCTTCAAAAACCATCAACCAAAACCTCAACAAGACAGCAAAGCAAAGACGTGAAGCAAGCGCCGGAATGTGAGAATAAGAGGAAAAAGGTGAATAACGATCCCATCTCTTTCTCCATCCCTGTAACGGGCCCCCGGCGCCGGCCTACCCTCTGCATGCCATGGTGACTGGGGTGGTGGGGAGGGAGGTAGAGGGGAGGAGGGGTCTCAGTGCTGGCCAGGGAAAGGTTGTCCTGGCTGTGGAGCTCCATCTCCCTCATCACCTGCGGCTTCAGACCGCCGTATAGATGGCTGCAGTGCTGCAGGCTCTTCCTCCTCCATCGCTGCGTGCTGTCGCTGTCTTTGCTCACCCCGAACCAGTCGGCCGTACCCCTGCAGAGAGGGCGCACTCATGTTAGCAAGGAAGTGAAAACTAAATTGTGCTACTTGTCGTTTGATCCAGGAGGCGTGCATAAGAAAGCAAACTAATTCTCACTTTACCTGGAAAGAGCATGAAAAAAATTATAGCCTGTCTCATTTTATTACTCTAAAACAACACTGCCTCAAGTTGTTTCTGCAAGCCAGGAAAATTCTGAGTATCCCGACACACACACTGAATAGTCTTTGACAGATTGAGCCTTACATCCCTCCTGATTAACAGATCAATATATTGATTACTTGACTGACTGCATTGATTGTTGGGGGTTAGCTGGCTGTTTAATTGGTTCATTTGTTGATTTCTTGTCTACACCAATGAAGAGAACCATCACTGTAAAAAGACACAGAGCATCTTTAAATTTGGAACCTTGCACCTTTTCTCTTTGGTACCTTACCTTTTAAATATAAAGCCAAAATGCATAGTTTAACCCTTTGAAAACTGGAGCGACTTCACTTTTCTTATGCTGCTTTCAGAGGCCTTCACAAGTATTTAAACTTCTGAACTCAGAGCAAAGTATTGCAGTTTCTTTCAAAAACATGGCAAAAAAAGGATATGAGCAACTTTGTCAGAAATGGTCCATGAAATTAGTAGATTTAGAAAATTATTTTGAAAAAGCTAGGAAAAAAGTATTCTTTCTATTTTTTGGGCCATTTCTTCTTTTGTTGCTCATTGCCTTCTTCCTGTTTTTAAAAGAAATCAAGTCAATATGCCCCAATTTTAAGGGGTTATTATATTTAATAGAAAAATGTAAAAACAACATCAACAGAAACTATGACCATTTTGAGCCACTTACACTAAGGGAAAATTTACCAACCATTTTTCAACTCTTACTTTTACATTCACTGTCTGATTTATCACTATGGATCTTATTTATTTTTAAGTCTGCAAAAAGAAACTGTTGTTCAGGGCTGGATTACAAAGTTTCAGAAAAGGATAAGATCACATAGGAGCCCTTGTTGGAGTGGCAGGATGGCTAACATAAGCAAGAAACTGTAAAAACATAAATCATTGTTGGATTTTCAAATTTCAGACAGACCTTGAACACATCATGTCTTTTTATACAGTTTTGTGAAACAGATTCATCCAAGGCTTTTCAAAAACTGCCGGACCTTAATCGCATTGCAATTGATGCATTAACTGTTAGAGCCCTAATATTTTTAATTTTCCAAAACTTTTCCAGGCTTTGACATTGCTATTTGCAAGTTCTGTGACTTTTGGAGGTTTTCATGCCAGTATGAACCCTGATTCACCCCATTTTCTATCTTTCTCTTTCTGTGTGCATGTCTGATTGCATGGACACTGCAGCTTAGTGAGCCTGAATACAAAATACCATGTTGATCCTCACACGACCTGCTGCCCTCCGTTCAGTCGACAGTAAAGAGGCAGATGTTCGTGAAGTGACTCTCTGTGTGTTTGTACATGCAGCTCCCATGTTTTCCACTGAAACAGTTTCTGCGTTCCCGGCTGTGTGTTAACCGCTCAGGAGGGGGAGGTCATGATGGGGAAACTGTTTGGAGAGCAGGACACTCAGTAATAAACACACGGCCCTCATCATCAAGACAACACGCCAGCTGGGGAAGCCTTTTAAGGCTGCACAGGGGCAGGGAGGGGGCGGCGCAGCCCTGATTGTTCTTCCACAGAGGAATGTCTCAGAGAGACAGGAGTCAGACCGGGCCTCTGACTGTAAGAAGGAGTGAGAATACGAAAACACAATCTTTGTTAAGTACAGGTCATCCACTACTTACGGTAAATGCAAACTCGCCCACGTTGTGATTCAACGCCTGTTTTCAAGATTGATGACATTTGTTTGTGTTTGTTTAGATAAGCGGCTGTTTGTCTGTGCGCACACATGCAATGACACGCATCATATTCGCCCACACAAAACCATAAATAAAATATTCACGACTGGTTGACGACAGCACAAACCCATCAAAGATTAAAGCTGATGTGAAGCCACATGAATTACGTTTCCTATCCTCGAGGGAAGGCTGGTACACAACGAGCAGCAATCTACTGCAGAGTAATTACAGGCTGAGACAGCGCTCATCTCATCAGGGAGAAAAAGGCCCAGGGGCAAATCAAAACACATACTGTCACTGCAGCGCAAATAGAGAATGTTACTTAACTTCTGTTTCGTGAGGGAATTCCTCATCTAAGGGAACAAATGTCAGATTCACCATCACTGAACAGGTAAAGATGGTCTCCCTGCCCTAAAGTAAGGCTGAACGCTGGAATTAAGTTCATTATTTCAGAAACTAAAGTGGGCATTTTAGTTTCTGTTTCACCCCTGACAAAAAGAAAACTCATACAGAAAGTCAAAATATTTGTCTTTTTGGGCAAAAAAAATATCAGGGCTGGACCTAACTCAGTATAATTTCAGTTGAATCGGATTTGGCTGTTTGACGATTGGTTTTGTTTTCCATACAAAGTTTTAAAGTTCTAATAAGCTCCTTGGTATGTTCACGTAATATAGTAAACAAGCTAATTATGCTAACCACGGGTCATAAGTGTGCAAGAACATTTTTTGGCAACACTGGATATCGAACAAATGCCAGAGACTGTCTTGTTTTAGGTTGCAGTGAGCTGCAAATTCAACACCTCTAAGCAGAAGTTTGTAAGTCTCTCCTCCTCTGTGCTGCTGTCTGCTTGTCTGCAGCTCCCTGTACCAAAGAGTCGTGAGAAAGTCAAGAGCACTCACTCCGCAGCAAAATCTGGGTACCAAAACCTCTCCAGGTGTACATTGTACAGGAAAAAACAACTGTTTGACTTGAAGTAATCTCAATTGACTGAGGGGTCTTTGACTTATGATTTGAATCTCCGACTTTCAAGGGGCATCTCTTTAGATATCCAAATTTAAAATCCAGATTGTTGTGAATTATTGGCTTCAGCCCTCAATTAAATCAAACACTGTAGTGTAATCAGATGTTTTATTGCCATTGCATGTTAGATTACAATGAATGTGGTTGGCAGCCATCCCCTCCATTTAGCAGTATTTATAAATAAATATACTATAAAAGGGAATATTTTTTATGATGTCATATTTTATAAAAACAAATAACTAATTTGAGACAATGTTGTAACATAACTAAATATATTTTCAGAGTATGATAATGAAATACAAATTTTACATTCTTCCAATTAAAACTTTATGCTTCTTTATACTTCTGATTAATTTCCTTGGCACTTTTGTTCTGTTTACTTTGCTTCATTTATCAAACAGCTTCAGTTTCAGATATCACGTGCAAAAATGCCCATTATTGATTATAATATCACAACCAATTTCTGAAGAAGTTCAAACTAGCTCCACAATGAACTACATTACAACTACACTGAGCTACATTACTACATCCTAACGCCTTCATATACAGTTAAGGCATACAGAAACACACAGTATAGTGCATACTTTTACTTGTGATTTTTTTCTGTTAATACTAATACTTGGGTAACATTTTAAATGCAGGAATTTTGAAATATCTTTATGGTGTAGTATTGGTATTTTGAGTGGTGTTTCGTTGGTGTTGAGTTCCATCACTCTTATTATCTAATTCATTGTAAGCAAGCAAATAAACATATTTCAAAAATGCCAAACTATTCCTTTAAGTATCTGAATACTACATACTAGTGGTGGGACCAAGTCATTTCTTTGCAAGTCACAAGTGATAAAAGTATAAACAAGTATAAAACCTTAAAACTATAAAAAATAAATAAATACATAAAGAAAGAAAGAAAGTAATTGAGCAACTTGGTAAGAAATGTTCCACAAATTGCAAAGAATTAGTACATTTAGGAAATTGTTGTTTAAAAAGCCAGGGAAATGTCTAGGGGAGAAAAGAAAAAAGCTAGGTAAGAACTACATTTATAATGATTTTCTAGTGTACTTTTTACTCTTCTTTTTTTTTAAAAAAAACCAATCAAATTATAAATACTTCATGTGTTCATGACTTGAATGTTGCAGCTTGTAAAAGTGTTACTCATTTGAATTAGTTTATTTATATTGTGTCGCTTAATCCATAATATACATAATTATTTATAAGTTATTAGTGATTAAAGCTATTTTGTAAACATAGTGGAGTAAAAGTACAGTATCTGCCTCCAGGATGGAGAGGAGTAAAACTGAAAAGAAACAGAAAATGGAACTTATGGTACTTATGAACTTCAGTAAATGCAATTTGTTACTTTGCACCACTGCCTTTAATCCCTCCACAATAATTAAAAAACATCAACATTTCAATCTGCACTGACCTGTCCAGAGAGCTCCAGGAGGGGGTCAGGGTCTGGGTCATACCTAAGGGGGGCAGGGACTGTGGAGCTGCATTGCCTCTATCACCAGCATCACTAACATACTGTCCCCACGTCCCCTTGGACCACCACTAAACCCTGATCCTCTGGACTGATCCTCCGCAGATACAGAGTTCCATAAGGGGATTTCCTGATGTATCCAGGCCAACAGAACTGTGTAACACTCGCTGTTACACAAAGCAAGGATGATCAGCACATGTACAGACTCTGAGTCCTGCTCAGTGAGCTCCTGGTCAAGCGGAGGTTAGAGGAAAGCTGGCGCTGATCCCCTCGCTCAGACGGGAATATGATCCCTATGATGAGAGTCTTCCACCAGCTGGACTCGCTCGGAGGGTCTTAAATTTCCTGACATTGTGTCACCAGCACACAAACACAAGTTCCCCAAAGTGTGTGAGAGAGTGTGTGAGTGTGTCCGCATCTGGCAGGCCTCCCAGTATCCCTGCTTGACAGTAAAAGGATGTGACCTACTGGGCAAAGACGACAGCAGCTCTGGTCCTCGTCAAACTGAATGCCCCCCCCCTTCATTCAGAGCCCCAACTATCACTATCAATGAGCTCCTTCTCTCTCTGTCCCGGTCTGACTGTGTCTAAACACCAGCACGCCACAGGAAGTGGGAGATAAGAAGGAGGATGGGACACACATGAGGAGGGAGGAGAGACAGAGGGACATGCCTGAACACATACACACTCACACACCCCACCTTCTAGTCCCGTCAGCGGTTACAACAAGTCCAACAAAGCGTGTGAACTTAAGCTCAAACACCATCATTACATTCATCAGTGGGAGTGAGATAAATGATTAACTCTGTGGCTTCATCTGTCAAAATTAACAGCTCCCTAAAGGCCAGGTAAAGCACAATCAGTCATTCACTTTCTGAACACATCATACATTCTGGAAAATACTTATTGATAACACATGAAAAGACTGTGAACTGTGTAGTACTGCAATTTGCAGCCTGCTCAATAAAGCTCTGCAGCCATCACTAACAAGATCCCTCCCCTCCTATATAAAAGCAAATAACAAATCCCTGCAGGTCGACAGACTCTCATTAGCAGCTTAACCAGTAGCACAAAGCACACACGGCCCTTGAGACGAAAAACAAACCACCACAAAGCTTCAGACTCTCATTTGCAGCTAACTAAGTAGCACAAAGCAATTGTCCTCCGAGCCAAAAAATGAGCTGCCGACCAGCTACAGACTCTCGTTAGCAGCTTAACCAGTAGCACAGAGCACACATGTCTCCTGACTCAAAAAACAAGCTGCAGCACCCATCTCAGAAGAACAAAACAAATTTCCTACAAGACAAAGCATGAGCCAACACAAAGCTTCAGATTCTCATTAGCAGCTAACTCTGTGGCACAAAGCACATGTCCCTCGAGCAGAAGAACAAACCTACAAAAGTACAGACTCTCATTAGCAGCTAACTCAGGACCGCAACATAAATTTCACCCGAGCCAAAGAACAAGCCGCCAAGCAGGTACAGACTCTCGTTAGCAGCTAACTTAAAGGCACAACAAAAATTTCCCTAAGCCACAGCAAGAGCCACCACACAGCTACAGACTCTTGTTACAGCAGCTAATACAGTAGCACAAAGCACACGTGTACCCTGAGCCGAAGAACAAACCACCACAAAGCTACCGACTCTTGTTAGCAGCTTAACCTGTAGCACAAAGCACACATGTCCCCTGACTCGTTAGCAGCTAACTCAGTAGCTTGAAGCAAATTTCCTTAAAGATGAAGCACAATCCACAGCAAAGACTCTCATTAGCAGCGAAAGGTACGTTAGTGACTGATTTTCTGCTTGTCTTCATATCATTGTGGAACTTAACAGAGATGTTCATTCAAAAAACAGAACAACTTTTATGTATAATATTAAGCTATGAGCTCTAATGTTAACTTAACTTAATTGTAACTTAGTTTTAGCTCCTTTAGAGGACTTACTCCCCAGCGTCTCAGAGAAGAATACTGCTCAGGTTTTCACTGTTTTAAAACCAAATGTTACATACTTTGAGATTCTGGGTCATAACACATTTTTCTTTGGTGTGACTTTACACATAGTTATGTTTGCTTCACTCGGACTTTAGCATGAAAAATGACTCTTTTGTGGTCAACCAGATAGTGAACATGGGGGTGTCCTCACGGTTACCCTCCAAGTTTGCAGCAGATCATCCTCTGACACACACTTTATTTGATTTATTCGGCATTTGTGCACTCTTCTGAAGAACCTCAGTTAACCTCCTCTACACACACACTTTCTCTAAATCCCATTATTCTCTCATAAACATCAAACGCATTAATTCCCTAACACACACACATGCAAGGCGAGTAAACCTCAGCGTGATAAGACATTAAGACACTCCTTTGAAGACGCTGTCTCCAGGTTCGAGTCTTGGCCCCTGCGTTCAAACATTTACATTCAGTCACACGCTTTGATGTAAACCACAAGCCGCGTGAGGCACAGAGATAGGTCAGAGTGAATAATTGTGTTATTTTGTTTGCCTCAAACCATGCAGTCCTGAATGCCACCTGAATTTACACTGATACACAGCGTGTGTGTGAGAGCTTACGTGTTCAAAGCCTCACATACGTGGCACAAAGAGACTGCGACAGGCTGACAAGACTTTTGTGCAACACAGACATAAAGGGGAACAAAGTGTTGTAATGTTTTGCATGTTTTCACTGTTCCTCATCCTACCTTGTGTCAAACTCTGTTTTATATGTTCTGAAAATGTCTGACGACTCAACATGTTCTCATCCCAACTCAGTTAATATGCTTATGACACTATATTTGCAGCAGAAAGCGAAGGTTTCTGTTTTCCGTGTCTGTGGCTCCAGAGGTTTGGAGCCACGGCGCCTTTGCACTCTGCTCATAAAAATAAGCATATCTCAAAAAGTAAGTAATGTACAGAGTTCAGATAACTTATGGAGTGTAAAGAAACATTTTTTATGCTCCTAGTTTGTGTATACTTCCTTCCATTAACTTAAAATATTCTCAATGTCTTGTGTATTAATAAAAAATAAAGAACAAAACAAACCTCACATATTTGATATCTTTGGAAACGTTTGGCTCAACACTAGAATTTTAATTTAGTTGCTACTGATTTGACTGTCATTGCTGTTGAACTGGTGGGTCTTGAACTCCACTCATCCAGTTCTAAACACTGAGATAGCTTCAGAGTACGCCAAAAATCATTTTTAATGACATGCTGTTTGAGATGTAAATTTCCCTTCATGTTGCTGCTCTTAGCTTCTTCCCTCCCTGCTCCTCCTCTCCTGTACCTGATGATCTGTTTGGGTATAGACGAACGCCGTCGGCTCAGTATTTTGGGGATGCAGGAGCGCCTCCGGACGGTGGACACCCTCCTGGGCTCCCTCTGGCCCTTTGGGGGAACCGTGTTGACCCGCTCAAAACGAACCCTTTTCTCACTTAACCCAGGGAGCAGCGTGTAGAGGAAAGGACAGGGAGGCCAAAGGATGAAGGAAGGAGAAGGGGAAATCAAAGAAAAGGAAATACAAGAGAAGAAAAAGAGAGGAAGATTAGTTAGTTTTTAATCAGAAAGGAGGCTGCAGCTTCAATTGGTTTTATTAGTGCAGAAGAGTTATTAGGGTCAGAAAGTAAACGACAGACCGAAGTCATGAGAAATTAGCAGCTGGATGAAATCAGCAGAGAGGAAAGAAGAGAACGCCTATGAGTTTGTGTGTGTGTGTGTGTGTGTGTGTGTGTGTGTTTCTGTGTCTGTGTGTGTCTGACCTTTTGATGGACTGTGTGAAGGAAGGCAGTCTCTCTGGAGGAGGTCTGAGGTAGTTGTTTGAAGTTTCCAAGGCAGCGATGCAGGTCTGCGGATTTTCACTGGGCATGCTGACGCTACGCAGACGCTTTACAGGCTGCAAAACACACACACACATACACACACAAACAAACAAACACAGTTGATGTCCTTTGTGCCTCTTTATGTAAATGTAAACTAAGTCAGTGTAAGTCAAGTGTAAGGCAGATCCCCCAAAGAAGTGGACCAGACTTTAAAGCCAATTTTCATGGTGGCCAAACAGTGGAATTACAACTTCCCTGCGGCATCCCGTTGACTGACATTGTGAAAGAGTCATCTGTAAATCAGTCGATACATTTTTTTTAATGGAGTGACTCCTTTCTCTATCGTGATTTGATCTTTTCAGTTCGATAGCATTTGAAAAGCATGGAAGAGCTGTATCATTGAATTATTTTATCCCCATTTAAGTTAGCGGAGCGCCAGACAGGAAGTAGCCCCTCTAGTCTGCTCTTTGGGTAATTTCATAACACATATATAGAACTTATTTGGCTGCATGTGCCACTGAGCAACTTTCATAGGAATAAACCCATCTCGAACGCTGTATCCAGATCTCTTCATACATCTATGGTCAAACTGTGAATATTTTCACCACATAAAAACACATTTTTTTTTTATAATCATTATGCACCCACCCTTTCCATAGCTGCCTTTTAATGTGTTTACATTCTTTAATCACCTCTTTGAGTTATAGTGTTCCCTGTTTGTGGTGGGATCTGCCATTGCACAAGAATTAATTTCCCTTCACATGCACAAGGGGTTGACATGAAACTATCTCAGCCACACTCAGGACGTTTACATGATGTTAGAATAAGTATAATTATTGTGTTAGTCCGACTAAAACTGGACTTTTAAAATACATTCAAACATGTTAGTTCGACTTAAATTATTTTTTATTAATTAAATAATTTATACGCCTCAACAGGATCGGAACTGGCCTTTGCTTTCTGCGCATGTTCCACAGTCCCCGTGCTGGGCTTTGACCAAGAAGTCGAACAGCATAAATTTGTGGAAAAAAGCAAGAAAAAACAAAAGAAGAAGAAGAAAAAAAAAAACTAAACACCTGGACAAAGGTACCAAGTAAAGCGCAGAGTACGTATGAAATGTACAGCGCCGAAAACATATCCATGTTTTCACAGGGTGGCTTTCATTGTGAAGCAGTCACAGAAAAAGCTGCGTGTTTTGTTTTAAATTAGGTAATCAGTTATAGTGGAAATATTTCTTTAGAAATCAGGAGTGAATCCTTACACCAGACATGAAGTGACACAGCAGTTTCATTACCACTACTTCTTTGTTGTTTTGGTGTGTCAGGGTCTTCAAAAATACTCCGGTAAAGACTTTTCTGTCAAACTCTGCTTGTGTTTACCTGGGTGAGTGTGGGCGCGTCGTCCGGCGTCAGCTGGATGGTGGGGATGTCCAGTTTGAGCCATGGCGGCTTCTTCCTCTGCAGGCTGCTGCTCCTGCTGCCCGGCTCATCCATGCTCGCTAGCTCCCCCTACGCCTGCCAGCTGCACAACACACACAGGAAATTGGTTTGTAGGGACGACACACAGACTCATAATACACTTACAGACACATGACGGACAACAGCGCTGTCCGAGCTGTCCTGCCAGAAACTGACCAGCTTTGTTGAGTAATTACAGATGCTGACAGAGTGTGTGACGGTAATTTCCCTATGCTGTGGGCTCACACAGATCCACTGCCTGAAAAAACAAACTGATTCATCCACATGCTTAACCCTTTTAAAGCCTCTCCAAACTAGCTTGTTTTTTTTTTGTTTTCTTCAAAAGCATGGGAAGGTGATGCGCAACTTCACAGAAATGACACAAAAATGAGCACAGAAATGATTAAAAAGTTACAAGAAAATCCTAAAATGAGTAAAAATTAAAGACAGACTATTTACAGTAGGTATCTGGGCTGTAGTTAGAAAGCTTCAATCCTTAAAATCTGCAGATTATGAAGATTTTCCAGTCTCTTGGTCTTGTGTGAACTTTTGCTCTATGATACAATTTGCGCGCTACAGGTGAGGCTCAAACTCACAACTTCAGCATCGCTCTGCAGGACAATGTCTTACAAGTATTCCACGCTGACTGATTAAACCACTGGAGCCTCCGACTTGTAAAACCAAGCAATGCTCCGACACGACAACAGGAATGAAGCAGTAATCAGGAGAGGCTGTTATGAATCCACAGCATGAGCCGCTGGGTAAAAAGGATGTGGACTGAGCCAAATGGGCTGTGACTCTGAAAATATTTTGAACAACTGCTTATTTGTTTAAAAAAAAAGAAGTGTCTTCACAAAGATGCTTTGATTTGGAAAGGATGTTAATTACTTTGCAATGTGGGAATACAACTAAATATAAACCTTAATGTAATATAAATCCAGGTGCAAGAAATGTGTGGAAGAGGCAGCACAGCTGCACAAACATCTGTTTAATCTCCCTGAAGAGTAACAAGTTCTGTCTCCTGTGATGCATGTAGATGTATTCATCAGCACAGATCCTCTGTGGTTAAAAACCCTGTGTTCCAGGTGAGGCTTGAACTGACAACTTGGGCATACACTGCGGGTTACTGTTTTAAAAATACTGCGCACTGACCACTTGCGCCACTGGAGCCTGTTTTAGACATATGAAAGACTACATCTGACTTGTGAAACTCAGCCATGCTCTGACATGACAACAGGAATGAAGCAGTAATCAGGAGGTGCTGTTATAAATCCACAGCATGAGCCGGCGGGTTAAAAAGGATGTGGACTGAAACAATTTTTTTGTTTATTTTGAACAACAGCTTATTTGTTAGAACAAAGATGCTTTTAATTAAAAACAAGTGGAAATGTGTCCTTTTTTTTTTAAAGAAAAAAAAATTTATTTGGACAGGACAGCTTAAGCGTAGAAGGGGGAGAGAGGGGGTGACATGCAGCAAGGGCCGAGGTTGGACTCAAACCCACGGCCACTGCGGTGAGGATGTAGCCTCTGTATATGGGGCTCCTGCTCTTCCGAGTGAGCGCTGTCTTAATACAAACCTTAATTTGATTTGATTAAATGTGTGTGTATGAGCACCACAGCTGCACTAATATTTGTTCGGCGTGCCTGAAGAACGACAAATTCACCTGCTGTGATGCATATACATGTTTTCATCATGTGCTGTGATTAAAACTCCTGTGCTCCAGGTGAGGCTCGAACTCACAACCTCGGCATCACTCTGCAGGTTACTGTCTTATAAGTACCGCGCGCTGACCGATTGCGCCACTGGAGCCTGTGTGGTGCTGTGAACAGAGTAGTATTTTCTCAGGGCAGTACTGCAGCTATAACACCACAAGATGGCACTAACATTCTCATACTCAGAGAGGACAAGTGGCCACCTACCAACAGACAGAGAGAGCCTCATACTGAACTCCACAAACAGAGAAAGCCACAGAACAGAGAGCCAAAGCCTCCACTCATCCTGTTGTTGCTGGTTAATGGGTTTATGGGTAAATTTGGAGAGTGAGAGGGGTTTTCCTGCTTTCAGTGGAAGTATAAACCAGACATCTCTCCATCTCTGTGAGTGGACTGGTGCAAATGAGGCAGTTTGCAGTGAAGTGCCAACACAAACAATGACCATTTCTTTTTTAGAGACGTTCTGCATATTAAAGCTGCCTTGCTGGTCAGGTGACCAACAAACTCAAACCTCACCCCTTCCTGCAGCAACTGCACTTCATTATGCGCTTAATAGCTCCCCACTTAACTGTATAAAGTGCAGAAGCTATGGAGTTCACCACCACCACCACAAACAAGCTAAAGTTACCACCTCCAGGTTGTATGCCTGGAGGTGGTAACTTTCACTTACAGTTTCCATCCATGTGTGTGAAAACACTGACGCTTCACACACAGAAAATCTCTACAATCAGCACAGTTTAGATTAGTGTCACCAATTCAGTATTTGACCAAATGTCCCCCCTTCTGTTCTTGAGATACGATGCTGAGTAATGGACAGAAAATATGATGATGTCACAATGAAGTTGACCTTTGACCTTTTGGAAATAAAATGTCACCACTCCTGTCCTGTTTGTCATTTGTGTGAAATTTGGTCATAATAAGCATATAAATTCTTCAGTTATGGCCAAAAACATGCTGTTTGAGCGCCAAAATGTACTCATTTCATTGTTGAGTCCAAGTGGATGTTTGTGTCATTTTTTTTTTTAATTTGACACAAACAAAATCATCCCTGGAGGCTGTTCTTGAGATATCGTGCTCACAATGAATGCGACAGAGGAGGTCAAAATAAACTTGACCTTTGGCCTATGACCAACACAATCTAACTGTTCATCGTTGAGTCCAAGTGAACGTTTGTGCCAAATTTAAAGAAATTCTCTCAAGGCGTTCTTAAGATATTGCGTTCACAAAAATGATGTACATACAAACATATGGACGGACAAAAACATAATGCCTGCAGCCATGGCTATCGCTGCTGCAGAGGCATGAAATCATTTTTGATGTCCAACACAAATATAAACATTCTGCAGTGTTTTTCTTAAAAAAACAGTATATGGTGGTGTATTTATCTGCAGAGACTAAAAAGTATCAACCAGGCACACATTCAAGAGGGAGCTAAGAAAATCACAGATACAGAACCGAAAAAATATAAATAAAGCTACGAGAAACACCAAGCGGAACAAGCTTACTACAAAATGCAGAATTATTGTCCAAAATGTGTCTGTGCTGCAGCTCGACTTGAGAAAACATTTTCTTCGGTCTGGCTACAGCTCAGGCTGAGGGGAAGTGATTTAGCAGGAGTGGAGGGTCGATTACTGGATAATACAACATCTGCACGGTGAGACATAATGAGCGACCACCAACGAGGAGCTCCCGTACATCTCAGCTGTGAATCATTCATCGCTGTGAGGGAAATTACCGGCTCCCCCTCTCTTTCCATAAAGCTGAACAATAATCCCCTCCATCGCACGAGGTGCTGGAGCCGATATTCAAACTTCTGGCCAAAAACGAGTCAAACGAGCTGAAAGACATTCAACACCGGCAGCTGGACGACTTTGCGATACACACTGGCACAGACGGAACGGGGTGTGCTTCCAAATGTCAACACACACACAGAGTCACAGTTACATCCTTGAAAAATCCCCCTTTGGATTCTCCCACTTGTCACTGGTGTCTCCCCCCTCGTGCTTCAGACTGTGATCTCCTACGTTTCCCAGGAAGCTGTGCTGCAGTGCCTACAGATCAGGTGTGGCTCTCAGTGAAAGGCGGGTGTTGGGACAAATGAATAGTGTGATGACTCAGCTGTAGATGGGAGTAGCAGCGCACGTCAGGAGCACGAGCTGGACACGTGTTTCCATGCAGTTCAACAAAGCTGTCCAACACATCCTGGCCTGTTCATCACACTCTGAGCCTCTGAGGTTACTGCCAGTGTTTTTATTTCTCTTGTCTGAAATGAATTTGACGCTGCGGATTTAGAGTTTCGCACTTAATCACTTTGATCTCTTTTTCCTGTCCTTCAGCAGTTTCTATGTCAGGTGTTATTCCACAATACAGGGAGTAGACAGAGAGTAATGAAACGTGTTAAACTTTTTGAAACCTGGATCATCATCAGTTTTGTTGTGTTTAAAGGCCTTTCATGATCCATTTCATCCTTTTACACAAGAAATGTACAAATTGCCAGAAATCAGTAAAATTTGACAAGAAAATGACCAAAAAATTGTTTAAAAAAATAAATTTATCATTACAATTTTATATTTATGATTATTTTACAGAAAGAAAGAAACAAATACATGAAATAAATAAATATACACTTTTTAAAGCATGTTTTTAGGTCATTCTCTTTTCTACACTTGGTATATTTTTATATACTTATATACTTTTATTTATTTGCTTATTTTAAGGTAACTTTTTTTATTATTATTATTTTCTTGTCAAGTTTTCCTCATGTTTTTGAAAGAAATAACACCAAGTTGCTCAGGCTTCAAAAGGTTTAAATATGATTTTTTTCTTTTACTTAAACATAAAGCTACCAAGTGTAGCACTCTGACTTTCTCTGACTTTAACCAAAACAAAAACTAAATTTATAATTATCATAATTACATATTTAAATGTTACAGAATTATTATAATTGTTTAATCACATTTTTACTTTATCTTTTTTTGCTTGTTTTTGTCATTGTTTGTTTCCCCTAATTTTCTTGATCATTTTAGGGTCATTCCTTCTCTCCTTGCTCATTGCCTTCCTCCCATCTTTTTGAGAGAAATCAAGCAAATTTGTTTTGGTGTCAAGGGGTTAAACAAAGTGATCCTCCTCAATTTTCATTTTTAACACGCTTATGTTGATACATGTCCACACATAAAGGCTGGCCATAAAGGCAGGTTCCATAAAGTTGAAGTTTTGGTCTCTGTGGTCACATGAGGAAGCACGGAGGATAAACACACCCCTGTAAATAGAAACCTTCACCGGAGCGAATCCAGAACCACATCCTGCTTATTCTGCAGCGCTGATGCTCAGGAGACTCAGATAAAATACAAAGCATGATGCACACACACACACACACACACACACACACTCCCATGCACACAGTAAATACAGTAACCACTCACTTTGCTTCAGCCTCACGCATCAGGTGTTTGCAGTTCTCCATACGGCCAAAGCTGAGATGCCGTTTGATTCATATTGTTTCCAGCATCGGACATTTGTTGTTCCATGATCATGATCTCTCTCTTTTTCATGACGGGCAGATTAGGGACCGTAATCCCTGCGCTGGGTACCACATGACATCACTCCTGCTGTCAGTGCACAGAGCCTCATACTGACCCCTGATTGGATGACGATATCACTGCAATGGTGTCATCAACACCCAGCAGGAAGTCATACATCCTCAAAGCGGAAGAAGTGGAAGTCATTACAAAATCTCTTAACTGCTGCACCAGTACATGCTTTTTATTTTACAGTTTGCGACTGATCTGCCACAGATTAGAAAATCATGCCACCCATAATGTCAAGTGTTTCCTTGTGAGAAGTATCACATTAAATGTTGCTGCAGTCTCGTGTGCCTATAGGGGAGAGCAGCAGAACAGCGGCTTAACCAGATCCTTTTTATCCTTTTTATAATTATTATATATTTTTAGCACCAGTTTGAGACTTGTCCTGACACTTCTTTCTGAGCCTGGTCTGCGAGGCAGCCAGTCACTGCATGTCCATACATTTTTATTATTCAATGGATGAATGAATGGATGTTAATGTAAAGTAGTCCAAAACTTAATCTTTGCTGCTTTTATTTTCTGAACCTATCCCCCTGCCCCTGTCTTTCAGTTTCTCAAACACGAGACCATTATTATGGAAGCGTAAACAAAAATGATAATATATAGATATAACTTGAAAACTCTCCTTATCTTGTAAAAACCCAGAAAACACTTTGTTATAACAAAAATCTTTCCAAGTTATAAAGACAGTATATAAAGATGGCCTCACTTGTTCAGATTGTTAAAAAAAAACAGATTCCTGCTGAATTTCACATCCAAACAGATGTTTATATTCGTTTGGCAGGAGGGAGGTATACTAGGGGAAGAATCTCGGTCTTTGCACTTCAAGAGGAAGCTGTTGTAAAATTGACAATTACCAGAGCACGTCTAACTTAATTGGTTTGGGACTGAGCAGCAGATTAAAACTCAGGAAGTCCACGCAGGTTTGAACTTCATTAAACTGGTATTTCTCTGCTTTAATAGGCACTGTAACCTGTCCAACAGCACCACTGGGCCCATTTTAACTTTAGGGTTAATGCAGGTTTTTTCGGGGCGGTGCTTTCAGAAGTTGTGGTCATGAGAAACTGAACAACTGTGGCCTCAAGAAAACTGCTCCAGATGAACTTTTCATTCAAGCACACTGCTTGTAGCACTCTCTGTCAAGGTATCCTTATAAAAGAAAGGTATGACCTTTAAAAATGCACAACAGTTTGTATGATGTCTAACAAATTAGCAACTGGTGACATCACATTACGTACTTTATGTAAAGTTACGCAGGTTAATTTTAGGAAAAGAAACCTGGTTGGGACAGAGTCATGTTACATTCTTAATGTAAATTTACGAAGGTTAAGTTAAGTAAAGAAACATAATTGACTGTCATCCCATTTCGTACTTAATATAAAGTTACGTATTTAATTAAATTTTACATAGTTTAGGTTTAGGAAAAGAAATGTGGCTGGGCATTTTTATGTTACGTACTTAACGTAAAGTCATGTAGTTAACATTAAGTCATGTAGGTTAGGTTTAGAAACAGAAACACGTTGGGCGTCATAAGGCTACGTTCTTTCATGTTGTTACATATTTAATGAAAGTTATGTAGTTTAGGTTTAGGAAAACAAACATGGTTGGCTGTTATCACGTAATGTACTTAACATAAAGTTTCACACTTAACATGAAGTTAGATAGGTTTGGTTTAGGAAAAGAAACATGGTTGGGCGTCGTCATGTTGCATACTTAATATGAATTTAGGTAGGTAAGGTTTAGTTAATTAAAGTGACCTTGGTTCAGTCTGGCAGAAGAAACATCAAGTACCTAAAATACCTCAAAGTTCATTAGGTTTTAAACAGGAGACAAACACCAGTCTACAAGGTGAAAGTCGTGCCTTTGTTTGACCCGTCCACCACCCCAGCCTGCCTCCTTGCATGGACCTTTGCTCTTTATATTACCTCATTTTATTCCCATCAGCACAGCCTGATTATAGGGGTTATATACAGATTCTGATACACTACTTTTTGTCTGTTGTATGTGCACATACATCAATACAAATAGTAACCGAACACAGCCTGGCTCATACAGTCTGTGATATTTTGCACCAAAGTATATAAAAGGAGAGGAAAAAAGGACTCCCTCGCTGCTTTTTAAGAGATCCTTTGTCCTTTCCTTTTTAACTTGAATTCATGACTTCCTGTGAACAGAGAGGCAACCATACTACACACAGAAACTCATCTAGGTATGCTCAGATATTTATAATCTTTATGCAAAAAGAAATCAATCTAAAGGCAAATAAGGCATTTATCTTTTCCTACAGTTTGTGTTCCTACACTGCCCCTTGAAGCTTCCACAAAACTGTACATCTGCTTTTTTTCTCCATCATCCTGTTTGCTGTGATGTAACGAAGCATGAGTAGGTCACATAGATTAACAGTGAGTTATGGCGTGTGCTTTTACCCCCTCTCATCCCCGCCAGATGTTACAGTCATAACACAGTAGGTCATTTCCTTTCTGTTTGCAGAGTCCTGCTGTAGTACGACTGTGTAATCTGCTGCAAACAAACACTAATAAATGACTTAGCATCTGCCACGACAGAAGCAGTGTGTCAGTTTAGGAAATACTCAGAGACAAAACAATAAATGATAAATGACCTCAACAGAGAAAACAGATGAGTGTTGACATCTTTCCCTGACAATATTTCACCCAAATTCTGTCCAGTCCATGACTTCCTGATGCTTTTATGACTCCACGCAATCAGCTTTCTATTGTATCATTGACTGTTTTCTGTAATCATATGGGGAGCAGTAAGAGGGAACAATTGAAGTTTAACTCCTCCACAGACTGTGTATGACACAAAAGTGGTTTCTAATTCACAATGCTTAAATCTCAGGAAGGAGAGCAGCTCTGCTAACAGCAGCAACTGGAAATGTGCTGATCGGGCGATCAGTAGGGACGGACCAGAATCAGACCCCTGGCACAAAAAGTATTGTACTGAGGTATCATTGGACAGGAGACATTTTTTAGAAAAAAAGATAACAAAAAGCGTCACGATAGTCCTGCGAGATGGAGTCTGGGATTTTCTGAAGTGCGTCCACAAGTTGCTTTAATCATTGTAGATCTTTTAATGATTCACTAAAAAAACAAAGCAGGCATGCTTTACTGCACGATCCAAATCTTTGTCAAAACTTGCCATTTTCAGTGTGTAGGTTACTACTTTTTTGTTGTTGTTTCCAGAGACAAAAAAAACATATAAGAGAAGAAATATGGAGGCCCAGCGAAAGGAAAACTGGAAGCCACAATATCAGCACCTGAGACAACAGTGGTCAGGTCGAGACTTTTGTCCAAGAGGATAAATTGACAAAGCTGACGAAAAAAAATGTACTTCTGAGAGACCAGCTGGAAGACAATTCACAGAGCATCCGTCTGATTTCAGACTGGTCACTGAAGAAAGGAGCATCACAGCACTGAAGACCGAGCTGGAGGAAGCACGCCATGACCTGGTCAAAATTGCAATTCCAAATCTCAAAATGGACAAAGCTATACAGAAGCTGAAGCAGCAAACTATGACTCTCTTACTCAGAATATGACAAAATTCTCAATTTGATTGAGGTCATATAAACAGTATATCCTGTCTCTGTTTTCCGAATTCAGCATTTTCCTATTAAGACATGGGATATGCCGGCATTATTTCAGTTTTAAGGGCATTATTTGGACATAGATACAGCCAGTTCGGGATATGCATCTCAACTGGGGTGCCTCTTGTCTATTTACTCTTGGTTCTGTGCATTGTCATGGATACGCTGTACACAAACCACCTCGCCAACAGTTTGCAAAGCTGTGGGGTAGAGATGCATGCAGAAGAAACACTCCTGCTTTTAAACTTAATGAAAGATTTGGAACAGGTTTTTGGATATACGCTATATATACACGATATATGCACAAATATCTCAGCGCCACCCTTTTCAAAAAGGTTAAAAAAGGTGAAGGAAGAAAAAAAAAAGAGTCCAACAAATCTGCCCAGTAGGAAACTGTGAAAAAAGTCCTACTTTAATGCAAATACGCAAAATGACCAGTGGCTACAGCTGTTTGACTTTTCCATATTTTGATTTGATAAGTGGCATATTCGGGCATAGCTGCATGCAAACAGGAGCATTAGTGGAATATTCACTTTCATTAGACATGTAAACTGCATAGTAGGAATTTTGTGTTTTTTGGAATAAGGGCAAACACAGACTATTTTGTACATGTAAACATACTCACTGCTGTAATTATACTCACTGCTGTAATTAGAAGCAGCCTTTGTGCTCACAATCAGAGCACAAAGGCTTCACAGGCTGAGGAGAGGGTTTGTCCCTGAGGTGATTCTGCAGCTGCACAGGCTCATGAAGATGTGAAAAAATGTACGGCCAAAATCCGGTGCAGCTTTGACTACACTCGAGAGGGTGCCTTGAAGAAAGGCATCATGGATTTCAGTGTAAAATTGCAGCAGGAACAAATAACGAAGAAGCCCATCAAGCTTGTTTCCTGCAACACTGTGGACAAATTCAGCAGCCAGAAGACCCAGAGTCTGCACATGCTGAAGAGGTGGAGAGAGTCCAGCAGGCCTTGAGTCTAAAAACTGGTGGGGAGGAGAAAAAGTGGTACAGAACCCACAGGGACAAAGAGAACCCATGGGGACCAAGAGCGGCAGATTGACCAGCTGGATGGGACAGCAGAAGGACAAAGATGTTTTGTTGGACATACAGAAGCTCAAAGGGAAACTCACTGCTGAAGAGCCTTTAGGAATAAAAAATGAGACAATGGCCCCGGAGACGGAAGTTGAGCTTCACAAAAAGTTCTTTGCTGTGGAAGAGGCACAATCAAAAGTAGGCCAGCTAGAGAAAGATCTACTGAGGACGAAAGCTTGGGAGGAGACAGAGAAAACCTCCCACAAGGTCGAGCTGGACAGCCTAAAAAAGGTGAGCTCCGAGGTCGAGGCTGCCCAGAGGCTCCATCCATGGTAAACAACTGATCAGGAAAATAATTGCCAGATTAACAAATGATTAAAAGACAATTATTATTTTTTTCTCCTCTGGCCGAATGTCCTCTGACCTTAATAAATAAGGGGAAAAAGCTGCTTAACTATACAGAGATAAACAGCAGCACAGACAATCAGAGCAGGTCAGAGGTCAGCCTACATGCTCTGTCTGTCTCTAATCTTCTCTCTCTACTCCACCACTCAACTGTGACAGCGAGAGAGGTTTAATTAGCAACTTGGAACCAATGCAAAAAAAAAAAAAGAAGTTTTTGAGTAATCAAAAAGTTCATTTTCTCTCCTATTAAACACATTGTTGAGTTGATTAAGGGACTTGCATAGGCTACTGATTTGTGCAAAAGCAGTGTTTGTATCTCACACTATTTAAACATTGACAGCTGCGCTTCACCTCACACCCACACCTTTCCTGCATACAGTCTGCACAGGAAGACAAGAAGAAAAAAAAGGTAGTGTGATCTTTGCAGAGCTTCGATAACAGCTTCTGCAAAGTTCTGAACACATCAAAAAGGTCGATAGTCAACCACGGTGACATTCAATAAAAGTAACCAGCAGTCGTGTGTGCATTCATTATGGTTGGAAATGTCCCTCCGCAGTTTGAACATGACAATAAAAGCTGCGGCCACAAGCCTCACGCTGCCTCTTTTCTGCAGACGACCTGGTGTATCAAGGCTGAGAGAAAAGGAAAAAAAAAAACAGCAACAGATGGAGAAAGATTAAAAAAAAGCAGAGAAACTTTAACATTATGTTGGGAAAAGATGAAAGGAGTGAGGAGCAAAAGGGAAATCCATTCATGAAAATGTATGGAAAGAAAAAAGAGGCGGATGTGAAGGAGACAAATATTCTATCGTAATCAAAAACAGTTGACCACCTCACATGTTCATTTCTAAACAACACATGGCACCCATTGTTTCACTGTGTGGACTTGCTGTCACGTACACTAAATCTATGAAAAAGACTATCATATTGATGACAAACATGTCAAATTCTACAAGAAGTTCCCAACTGTAATTCACTCTCTTTTAGCTATGTTTTTGGTCTCCACCTCTCACTGAGGACAGGCTCAGACTCGCCACGGACAATTCTGTCAAATGCCAAATGGCTCGACCATCTGAAGATTCTTCACAATAAATGTTCCCAATTATTTTATGTACAAAGTTTTTTTTGTGAAGCATTAAAGTAAGGAAATAAGGAAGGAAAACCTCAAAAGAAAATTTGACACAAATACCCACTCGTACTATTATAGGTCAAGGTTAGTGTGACCTCATCTGTCATGTTTTTGTAAACATGATATCTCAAGAAAAACGTGAAGGCATTTTTTTTCAAAATATACTTTCAACACGTGACTGTCACATTACACGGAGTCATTTGTTCCACTGCTAATGCAGCAAAAGTAATTACAGCAGCTTTACATTTTCCCTTTTGCTTAATAAATGTTCCATAGTATTTCATTATGATTTCACATTGGAAATACAAGGTTTCATGAAAAGCTTTCTAACTGATGTCATTCAGTCATTGTCAGATTAAACCGTAAAGAATCACTGCACAGAATGACTAAATGGAAAAACTACAGAAAAAGCAGCATTCATCAATCCAACTGTTCCAACTCCTCATGGCACAATCGATTGCCAAAAAATGCCACTGGAGAGAGTATAATGGTTCCTCAGCTACTGTGCCAGGTAAAGTACTGGAGAGAGTTTCCCAGCAGAGGGGACGTCAGTTCTCCGTCTCGGGTCTGTCACAAAGAAGAAGTTGGTGATAGAAGTGGATGTCAACTCTAGCTTCTTCTTAAGCAATTCATTGTTAGTTGTTCTCCCACCCAGAGGGGTTTCAGTGGTTAACCACACCTGCCACCATAAAGCTCGTCTGCCTATTTGTGTGCATAAAGATTAAATATAGGTGTGGGTTCAGCTTTTCAAACATTTAAACCTGATGAAGATCCAAGCAGGATCGAAACATTGTTTTTATCAATATTGTGTGGTGTAGAGTAAGTGTGCAGGCTTTTTTTTATACATAATGTACCTCACAGAGTATGTAGAAGGTAAAATATTCCACCTGGGAAGTAGCACTCACCCATCAATCAATGAGGATGCTGCAAAAGACACCAGTGCTCTAAAATGAAGAGCGCATCGCTGCTGAACTCTATGTATGACTTTCTGGCTTTCCGCTCTGCCAATAACAACAACCTCCAAAACATCCACCAAGAAAACTGAGAACAAAACAGGGCAAACTAAACTTATAATTATGAGGTTTATGTTTGAGGTCAAGTCTTTTTAAAGTCTTTATGAGCACTAAACATGTTTGTACTGAAACCTAACAAAATCAACAGTATATCAGCAACGTCATGTTTGTTGACTGCAGGCATTATCACTCTTATCGACAGCGAGTAAAAACTCCTCTGAGCCAAAAAGAAGATAGCAGTAGAGAAGTTATTGACCACATGTTTTAGAGCTGGGAACATTGTAACCCCATGAGTCAGAGGGAAACAATGTTCTGCACACCCTTTGAAAGAAAATCATCATCAAAACATTATTTTCCCAATAAAGTTGACTGGGCACTGAACATCATCAACTGTCTTCTAGAAATTATTTTTGGGACGGCTGAGAAAAATGTAATGCCACCCACGTTTCATTTTTTGTCAACATGTTCTTGTAATACAATATCTGCTTGCAGCAGTTAAACCATGATCAAGATTTTTGCGGTCAGTTTTCAAGCAGCACTTGGTTAAGGTCACGGTAAAATACAGAAAATGTCAGAAATTTCTTACATCACAAGAAAGGATATGTTTATTTTCTTTACAAGTGAAACCAAAACCAAAATCTATCTCTAACAGTAAAAGGACAATAATCCACGGAGCGGCCATTTCTCAGTAACTCTAAATTAAACTTTAAAGGGCCACTGATGCACCAAAGACGTGGTGTACGCAGGCAAAAAAAGTCCTCTGTCAAAGTTTCTGCATTTAAAAAAACTCAAAATATGAACAAACAAATCATGGCTCTTGCTCTGCTAAAAAACATTTTGCCAACCCAGCTGCATGCTGGTTCTATACCTGCCTACTTATCTATATCATTAGCCCAATGTTATTCCAAAGTCATAAAATACTGCCGATTTGACGGTGATCTCGGCGTAAGATCCAGACGTCAAAGTCACCTTTTGAAGTTGTACGATAAAATCGCCAGAAGACGTTAACTGAGAACGCAGCCAGACAGAACCGGTCGCGGTGTTTTAATACGCCACCGGACCGCACCTGCCGCAGCAGCATAATACGAGAACAGCTGGCGGCAGTTGAGAAACAGCTGGACAGAACCTGTCATGTCCACATGATACACCGCTGGATGGCGTCAAGGTTGAAACCCATGCACACCTTTTTTTTTACTGTTTTTACACACTTTGTTGAGACTCAGACATTACTAGGATTACCACCTCATGTTTGTTTGCCTCTGCACACCAGTCAATTTGTAGTTATGGATGCTCCACACACTAAAGATTTATGCAATCAGCACAGATTTAAGATCAGCGTCATCAATTCAGTATCTGGCCAAATGTCTCACCTTCTGTTTCTGAGGTATCACGTTGAGTAAAGGCTGGAAAAGTCTTTTTGCAGAACAATATGATGTCACAGTTGACGTTTAAACTCTCGAATATAAAATGTCAGAACTTCACTATTGTATGCTATTAACATTTGGATGATTTGAGTGTATTGATTCTTGAGTTATGGCCAGAAACATGTTTTATGCGGTCACTGTCACCTTGACCTTTGACCTTCACTCACCAGATTCTAATGAGTTTGTTTTTGAGTCCAATTGGATCTTTGTCCCAAATTTAAGAAAATTCCCTCAAGGATATCTTCAGATATTGCTTCAATGACAATGACACGGATGCAGGATCACAGTGACCTTTGACCATTCAACTCTAATCAGTTTCTTGTTGAGTCCACTCGAACGTTTTTGCCAAATTTGAAATAATCGCCTCAAGGTTTTTTGGCATAACATGTTATCAAGAATGAGTCACAGTGACCTTTGACCACAAAAATATAATCAGTTACTTCTTAGGTCTAAGCGGACGTTTGTGCCAAATTTGAAGAGATTCCCTCAAGGTGTTCATAAAATATTGCATTCTTGAGCATGGGCGTACGGATGTATGTATGCACAGATAAATGGACAACCCAAAAACATACTGCCTCCAGCCTCAGCTATCACCGCCGCAGAGCCATAATAAAACCACTGACATTAAAAACCTGCCGTTATAATCACTTCATTAAGGTTTTACTATATATTTTATAAATCCATCATGCTAACTTGCTTTAATCTGTCGCTTTAGAGCCGATCGCTGTTTGACAGTTACTATAAAGAGAATATACTGAAATCATGTTGTGCAGAGAAAAAAACATGGAAAGAGAGACAGAGTGAAGAGTTGACAGACAAAGAGAGCAGCTCAGCTGACCCTCATATGAAGCTGCTTTGTGTTGGCTGCATGGTGACTGGGAGGTCACCATCACAATAAGAGTCTCCCCAAGTATGTCCTCGCCTGGAGACATGAATAGACCTTCATCCCTCCTGCCGTCCCTCCTTCCTGTCGTCCCTCTACGGAGCCAGCAGACTCACACTGAGAGCTCCAATACAACAGCTTCCTCTGTTGGCCGGCCGTGTATGAAATCAGGATGGTAATTGCCCACAGATGCCACATTAGGGTGAGATGGCGGGGGGAGAACCGGCTCTCAAAAGAATATTTAGAGGGAAAGATGGAGGTCATAATTGTGGTTTGAAAGAAACAGAGAGGATCTTCATGGAGAAGTCTGAAGTCCCTCCGGAGAACTCTGGACGGGGGGACAGCATTGTCATCAAGTGTACACTGAAGTTTGGAGATTTCCACATAATGGACAGATTAAAATTCCTTTTTGACAGACAGCTCGCTTTTCATCCAGAGTTTTGTTCCCCGATTGGTTCCTTTTCAAAAAATTTCTTATGTGAAATATCAAATCAGAAAATCTCTCCAGAGGAAAAGGCTGTCACTTATTTTACTTTTTGTTCACAAATACAATAAAAAACATAAAACCCATAAATGTGACAGCTGATCTCTCGTAATTTTCTGACATCCCTTCCTGTAACTCCAGGCTCTGTAGCTTTTAGCAAACATTACTCAAATAGAAATCAAAAGGACATTTGTTGGGACTATTTTCAGATGCGAATTAATTTGGATTTGCTGTTTGAGTGAGTAGTGCATGTGGGACTGACACAAAATAAACCAGTGTCCGTTTTCATTGTAGTCAAAGAACAAAGGAGGATTAGGGCCATATTGAAACAAAAAGTGCATTACCGGAATAAAGTCATAATTTCAAGTAAAAAAGTCCTAATATTATGAGGATAAAGTCGGAATATTATGTGATTACACTCAGAAATTCACAATAAAAGCTGTAATTTTATTGTGATTATGTGATTATATGTATAATCCTGAACACAATCAGGAGCAGCATTCCCAGAGGAACTCAACTCTTCAAAATTTTTCCTCAAACAGTCAGAAACCTGCTCATAAAGCTTCAACTCTGCAGAGAAAAATCTAGTTTGCATTTTTATGTAAAGTAAAAGAATGACATTATTTGTCACTGCTATCGAACGCTTAAGTCAGTGATCCACTCCTGACCTCTTATTGACCCATGTGTGCATACTACACTCAGTCACTGATCCTTCAGTTTAACCCTCCGCAATCTGTCTGATGTACAGTCTTGTCTCTGTCTCTAGCTCTGGGCTGGAAAAGGAAAATTGAACCGACCATCAACTTTGAATATAGAAGATTAAAATAATACTGCGTGTTGAAAAGAGGATTAGTATAAATGCAGATGTAGAGTAAATATTCCCCCTGTGATCCCTGAAATATGGTGATTTATTTTAGTTCTGTAAAGTAAAAATAGCACGCAGGGCTGAACTTTCTTTGTATTCTTTTCCATCCTCTGTGACTGATTTGTGCTCTGGCAGCGCAGGTGTATCTGTCACGCTGATGAGGCCGCTCTGGTTTTGATTCAGCGAGATGATGTGAGGGAAAATGAGAACGAAAAAAAAAAAAACGGGTGAGCATGACAGAAACTGAAAGAGAAATGATGAGAGAGCGAGAGAGAGAGAGTCAGTTAGAGCCGACGTGGTCGCAGAGAAAACTTTCAGCTTTATTCTTAAAATGATATCACTGCCAGAGAGACAGAATCAACCAGAGCTGGCATCTACAGCAATCTTTCCTTAAAGCTGTTGACTCGCTTGACATCCATTTGAAGGCAGCAGGTTTCTGTTGCACCTGCGCTCTGTAATTGCAGTGCTGATGTCACTGTAAACCACAATTACGCACATCAGATTCGCTGGTTACATTTTGTGCAACCAGTAGCAGATAGTTTAAAAAAAACCACAGAAACCTTTGCGCTTCTGTGTAAACTTGTCAGTTATGATAAACTATTCTGCTGCAGCGTAAACCAACAGGGCTGCTGGAGACTGAAAACAGCTCACTAGATCATTCATGACTGCACTGTCTTCAAGTTTAACAAAGGCCTCCTGCACGAGGCTGTTCTCAGGTACAATGAAGTCTTGCAGTAGTGCTTTGTGGAGTTGGCCAGTTTTTCCGGTCCAGTGTATGAGCTTAAACCAGTTTGACTTTATGCAAACTGGTTGAATCGGCATTTGTCATCATGACATAGTCTGAAAAATTAATCATCCTGTATTGACGTTGTCGCAGTGCTAAATCCAACCTATATTCTGGACTGTTTCACAAAAAATTTGATTTAATTCATTCTGTGTCCCCTCTCTAAACTCAGAGGGTTTTTACGGTTTTGTGAACGCAGTACTGGCGAAGCTCTCCGTGAGCTCTTTTTTTCAACAGTAGCACAATGAGTCGTGGGGTGGATAAAATAATCAACTGATCCAGTCAGAGCTGATCAGAACGATAATTGAGGGGAGCAGCTTCTGCAGAGGCAAGTGAAAGCGAACTTTTAGACCCAGCACAATGAACTGAAGTTTCACTTTCACTGTTCCTGGCATTCTTCTGCTCCATCTGTGCCCAGAGTACGCTCTGTGCTTTGAGAGTGTGTTGCAGTTAATAACTGAACAGTACATAATCCAGCAGCACTCCTAATGAACAGTCCAGCTCCCAAAAAATAAAACCACATTTGTTTTAATTGTGGCAGGCCGCCACAAATAACTGAATGTGTAGGAGACCCTGGAGGTATTTGCTCATAAACCAAAGAATTTGACAAAATCTAAGAGATGACCTGATGATCGTGCTAAAGGCAAAGTTTAGGATTCACAAAAGTTATTAAAATTCATCTTGAAGGGAAAATGAATGCCAGAACCAAATTTAATTGTAATTAAACCAAAACATGTTGAGCATGTCGAGTTGTCCGTCCCATTCTCTTGAACGGGATATCCCGAGGGAAATTCTTCAGATTTGGCACAAACGTCCACTCGGACTCAACAATGAAATGATACGATGTAAGGTCAATGTGACCTTGTATCCATCGCATTCTCGTTAACATGTTATCTCAAGAACACCTAGAGGGAATTTCTTCAAATTTAGCACAAATTTTCACAGATTCAATAATAAATTGATTTGATTTTGGTGGTCAAAGATCAAGGTCATTGTGACCTTGCATCTGCCTCATTCTCATAAACACAATTTCTCAAGAAGGCCTTGAGGGAGTTTTATCAAATTTGGAACCAACATCCACTTGAACTGAAAGACGAACAGATTAGAATTTGGTGGTCAACGGTCACTGTGACCTCACAAAACATGTTTATGGCCGTAACTTAAATATTTATATGCTAATTATGACAGAATTTCACACAAATGTCAAACAATAAAATGATGAAGTGATGACATTTTATCTAATTCACTATGTGTTGATATCTGGCATCATTATAACTGATATGATAACACTGATAACACAGTGAAATAAGCATGAATATTAACATGAACACATATAACATGAGCAAACAGGTAGCAACACTTTGAATATTTTTGAAAGTAGAATCAGATACAAGCAACAGAGAAGAGTTGAGTAAGATACTGAGAGAAGACAGAGTATGTCCCTGCACAACACTGCACATGCTGTTTCCTGCTTTTGTTAAAGTTACTTTAATGCTATTCAGATCTCTTGACAGGCTCATCCTAGATATATTTGTGCAGTGACATGTAGTGGCATAAAACACTAGCGAGAAAGATAAACAGTGCAGCTTGTTGGCACTGGAGAGGATCCACTTGTGGGCAAACTGCCTTGAAAAATGAATGTGAAAATGCTGCAGGGCTCCTGAAAAACCAAACCAGTTTTCCAGCCTGATGCACCGGGCGGACGGACGACTCCATAACAACATGAAGGTGCATTTCACTTCTCAGAGCAGCAGCCCAGAAATAAACCTGCTATTGTCACATCCAACGTGTTCAAACAGGCTTCACACGGCGAGCTCAGTGTGCCATGGAGAGAGACAAAGAGATCAGAAACACACCTGCAGAATGCCACCGTGCTCACAGATAACACAGATCACAGTCACACTGACAGAGTGACGCTCGCTCCAAATGACATGTCTTCCAGGATGCTGTCAGCTTCCTGTTAAGAGCTGTGTGTGTGTGTGTGTGTGTGTGTTTGTTCTACTTTTGTCTTCAGACTCTGTGAGGCGCTTTCAGTTGTGATGTTGAATGTCAAGGTCTGGACATGTTTTATTGGGAAGAAGTCTACAGTTCAAATTCTCAAGATTAGTTTTGGGTTTGGCTCAGGACGCTTAAAGGAACATTTCATCCATTAGTGTGATTTGAGTTTTTACTCCTTTATATATAATATATATATATATATAGATATAGATATAGATATATAACTTTAGATATCTTTGATGATTTTTTGGACTAAAGCAGATATATAAATTGATTTAAAAAAAACATAATATTTTTTAAAGTGTTGCTCAAGTGTGTGTCAACATAATTATGTTGTCACAGGCTTCTGTCTGCTCCTTGTCACAATGCACCTTGACTGAACGTCATCTAAAGTTGTTTTTGGTCATAAAAATATCTGTGCTTTAGTTCTATGGCTGAGCTTCATATTAACATGACATTTCAATGCCTCATTGCATCCCTGTGTGTATCACACTGCTCATAAAGCTAGCATAGTGTCAGCTAACTACGCTAAACAACACAGTACCACAGGTAAAAACAAACATATATGATTGGGTGACGCATCATTGGAGCGCTTATTTTTAGCATGTCATGCCCGTCATCAGTGACAAGTGTTGGGCGTCAGTTTGTAGCTTCGTGACACAGCTTCCAAAGAGTGCCCAAGGGATGCAATTTTTCTGTAGGCCAGTCCAGAAGCTAGCGTTGCCCTGATGCCTTTGTCAAAAAGCCTGTGAGATTTTTCAATTGGATTTTGGATCATTGCAGAAAATAAGCTCTGTGGTTAACAAATATTTATGATGCTTACAAATTTTGTTTGGCTAAATAATGAAATGAACACCACTTTCAGTGGTTTGCAAACAAACCACATTTTTTTCATTTAAGGCTTTTCAAGGGCCCCCCCCCTTCCATTGGGCCCTGGGTAATCTATCCCACTTTAACCCCACAAGGACGTCCCTGAATGCTGGTCATGATATTAGAGTTTGGAAGAGTCTCAACATCATGTACAACTGCAGGTCGCAGGTTCAAACCCCGGCCACTTATCCTGTTTCCAACAGTCGGAACTCTAACAGGCTGCTTCAGGTGTGTGTGTGTGTGTGTGTGTGTGTGTGTGTTTGTTTGTGTACGCGCACACTCCAGCCATCTGGCCCAAAAGTCTGCTTCCTACCATCTTTCCAAACAGGAAGCCAAAAACAAATCCTTGATGACACAGGTCAGTGGTTTAATTGTCTCAGTGGGATTTCTGTGCAGCCAAAAATCGGCCCCCCTTTCATCTGAGCAGCAGCAGAGCCTCAAATCGATTTATCACAACCTGTGTGTGTAGTGTGTGTCTGTGTGTGTCCATACTGTACTCTTTGGCTTGATTTACTGCAGCATGTACAGCCTGACATATAGAGAGGATTTAGCCTGTGAGTTGCAAAGTATCGAATGCCATTTTTCTCTCTTTCTTTCTTCATGCTGCTGGAGCTCCCCTTGGCCTCCGGCCGCAGAGCAAGGCATCAATAGAACCAGAGGAATCATGGGAAGGAGATCAATCACTGGCTATAAGACCCCGTAAAGTGTGTGTGCATGCCTGACACTTGCACACACACACCTGTTCCTCTCACTGTCAGCAGCCTGACCAGAGGCTTCACATTTTAATTTGAAAGGCTCATCCGGACCAGATGTGCAATACCACACGTCATGCATTCACCATGACATCCCTGGGTCCCCCCTGTCAGTCTGTCCCCCCTGCCTCGGGAGACCCCACCCAGACAGAGACCCCCGCGTGCTGCAGCGCCTTTAAAGAAAACCTGCATACCTGCACAGTGCAGCTCCCGCCGAACACACACACCCTGACAGCCGGGAGAGGAGCCACCAGGCTCGGTGTGGTGCTCAGTTTCCCCGCTTACCTTCCAGCTGAATCCGGTTCTTGCAACACCGACGGCTCCCCCGGTGAAATGCCGGTCACTTCATAAGTTATCCCAGCCACACATCACGCGGACTCGAGGAAGTGTAGTTCCACTATCAAAGCGCGAGCTCCAAATGTTAGCGAGGGCGGTGCTCGCGACCCATAAAGATGTCAAATGAGAACACGTTATTTAGTGTGAAGCTCGCGAGCTCCTCTAAAGCTGTCTGCCAGCAGCACGGTGTGAAGGAGTCTCCCGGCCCGCCCACGCTGCCCCTGTTACCGCCGCTGGATGACGGGACACCGACAGACCGACCGACCGACCGACTGCCGCTCCACCGGCTGACCTCACAGCGCCGCCCACCGGTTACACCGAGTCACTGCAGGGAGCAATGTGCAGCTGCAGGTGATGACAGGGTTTACATCACAGTGTGACAGCAAAGATCATCCATCTGTTCGCACTGTCAGTGCAAAGCTGTTTGTGTTTTTTATTATCATCAGATAAAAGCAATAAAATCATCCAGATTAAACATTATAAAGTGACTTTTTTCCCTTTCTTTCTTTACTTGCTCATTCACTTGTTTGAGTATTTTCAGCTCAAGTGCCTTCTTTGTTTTCTTTTATCTTTTTACAAATTTCTTTTTTTTGTGCATTTCTCTTTTTTTGTTTTAAACAAAATCAAGGCAATTTGCTCAGGTTTCAAAGAGTTAACTGTGGTTTCTTTAACTCTATTCTTGCCAGTATGAGGGGGTGGTCCGTTTGTGTTCTTATGCAGCTTCTGTGTTGCTGTTTGAGGTCCTACTTCTTGATTACTATTCAGGTGTTTTAGTCTGATTGATGGATAATTTCACAGTTTATTCAACTGAACCAGGAGCCCCAAATATAAGAGAGTAATGTGCTGCAAATGTGTGATGTGCTGCTCTGAAGGGCTCCTCAAACCCATGAAGAAAACACTGTGCATTGATATATGGCAGTTTTCCTTGGAAAGGCTGCACATGACATTCTGTTTGAGCTGAAACAGTTCCCCCTGCAGGGCCGGTGTCCTGTTCTTTCAACCCCTTCCAGCTGACCACGATGATCTGCCCCTTGTCCCTCACCACAACACTCAGTCAGTCCAACAATGTGGTCGTCAGATGTGAAAGAATACAGCTCAGAACAAAGGATCATATCTGTGGTTATAGATTGCGCTCTGTAGGAGCCTGACCAGGTGTTTCTGGGTGTGGTGCAGATGAATTGTCACTTTTGGTGTGGCAGCTAACATTAAAAAAAAAGATATAAATCACACCTTGTGCTAATAGAAATGAACTTTCAGTGGGATTTGTTCAGAAGCCTTTCTGTGCAACGTGTGAACAGGTTCTGTATATTTGCAAATCAAACACACACTGATGTGCACATTGTTTTAGAGCAAAGCTCATTTTGACAGTTGCTTTGTATGAGTGCAGAGAAGTAATATGATGTTTGTTCAGTCACACACTTGAGAAAGAAAGACTGTGTCTAAGGTTTTGTCATGTGAGTCTTTCTGTCCCCAAAAGAGTTTCTGTTTTAAACGCATCTGGTTTGTTGTACTGAACCTCTGGCAGTAAAACAGATGTGTGTGTGTGTGTGTGTGTGAGAAAGAGATACAGTTTGTTCTGTTCTCTGCAGACACCAATCACTGAAATCCATGCTGTTTTGGATGAACATTATGTAGAAATGTGCATAATGTAAATGAAAGGAGGTACACTGTTAACATCTTTGGTCCCATAATGTCTGAGTGAAGGAAAGCGTGACTGGATGGAGCATCTGTTTGGACCTCTGTAAAGTTTTACTGCATGATAACTGGTGTCCTCTAGAACAGTGGTTCCCAACTAGTGGGTTGCGGTCCAAAAGTGGGTAGCAGGTGCATACTGAATGGACTGCAACTGACTCACGACCATGTCAACTTTGTGAAAAACACACATTATTTTTTAAGTACAGTCAGGAACACAGAGGCAGAGCTGTGGTCAGGGATAGAATGAGGAGGTTAACGTTCGCATGGGAATGGTCAACAACAATCTGCCAAAAAGTGTCTGTCAGGCTGGGATATATATATACATTTATATATCTATATATATATATATTTATATATATATAGTATGTATATACACACACACACCTTGAAAGTCATTATCCTTTACATATATGGAACATAAGCTTCAGCCACTCTCTCTACCTTAGTCATGGTTAGAATAAAGAATAAAGTATATAAAGTTAAAATAACTTTTACATTTCAAACTTTTTTTTACATTTTTCATCATTAGTGTAAGTGTGTGAAGTGCATGTGTATTTTGTAGAAAAAGCATGTTTCCTCCTGCTGCCTGTTTAGTTGCAAATTACCCAGAGGAAAAAAAAAAAAAAAGCCAACCTTGTCCTGCTGGAGGACAGGAAGCGGGGCTGGCAAACTTTCTGACAAATGGGAATTTATTGGAAGGAACTGAGTTTTCATACATCTGAGTTGCCAACAAAGAAAGGAGGAAACATTTTTAAGTTTTAAGGTTAGTTTTACTGTTTTGTTTCAGTGTTATTTTTTTTTTTTTTGAGTAAGGTATTCTTTCAGCATGTTGGTATTAAAACGCATATCTGCCTCCATGCAGCCTGTTTACTGCAGCACTCTACTGTTGTGCCTCACATTGAGTGAGAGTCACGTTACGTGCAGGACTTACAGAGAACTGCCTTTCTTTTGTAAAAACTGATTACAATGCGGAGCTGCATGAAACAAGCTTTAAGGAAAATCAGCCGAAGCAGGAAAGACAGGAGGAGACTTAAAAGGTTTAGACTCTACAGGGGAGAAAAAAAGTGGAATTAATTACCTCTTTTCAGCTTGCTGTCTTTGATTTTTATTCTATGTACAGAGGATTTAGCACAACATTAAAAGGACCACACCAATAATTCTGCAACTAATTTCAATAAATCAAACACTTTGCTGCTTAGCATTTAACAGGGTTTTAACATTTTACATTTTTAGGTTTTTCAGACTTTTTAAAATGAAATGACACTTAAATTTACCACATGATAACAGTGGAACTTTCTGGGGAAACTCACATCAGTTGTGACGACGGCAGCACATGTAGATGCAGCAGCTTGAAGTTCCTCAATCCTTGCTACTTTTTTGCTATATTTGTCTATTTTTTCAACACCATGTCCCCTTCTGCTGAAGCACAACTTTTCTGTGTCAGAGAAGCACTTATCAACATCGCCAGACGCAAAGGCTGCCACCTGAATCAGTGGTCCTGCAGTGATGTGAAAGTGATGAAGGGCAGATGAGTGATGGCGCTGATGTTTCAGCAGGATTCATTGTAGACTCAATCTGAGTCACTCTCTTCAGCCCACCTCCGCCTCTTCGTGTCAGCTTCCTCCTCCACCTCGCTCTCTTCTCCATCTCTCTTTGTGGAGGAGCCAATGCCAGAAGGTCTTGAACCACTGCATCTCCAGGCTCCTCTGAAAGACCTTCTTCTGCTGTGACGCCGAACTCTGAGATGTCAGAGGACGAGTCCTCTTCAGGTTCTGTATACCTGTACCTGGGAAGCATGAACTCAACAGCAGCACCATGAGGGTTAGAATGAGGGTCAGCAGGAGCAGCTGGAGGATCATAAAGTTCAGCAAAACCATGAGGCTCACCTTAAGGGTCAACATCAGGGTCAGTGTAAGGAAAAGCAAGAGCAGCATGAGGAAAAGCATAAGGATCAGCAAAAGGCCGAGGAACACCAGGAGGGTGAGCAAGAGGAAAAGGAGCATAGTCATCAGGGTGAGGAGCATAGCAAACAGCATGAGGAGCATAGAAATTAGCAGGACGGGCATAGGGATGAGGAGCATAGAGATGAACATATGGAGCAAAGGGATAAGGCTAAGGAACAGGATAGGGAACAGCAAGGAGAACAGGGTAGTAAGTAGGAAAGGGAACAGCATAGTGTGGAAGCGGGAACGGCTGCTCACCCTCTACATTACCTCCCTGAGGCTCAGCCTCCTGAAGGATTCTGAAATACGACTCTGAACACGGCCGTTCTCTGATTTTTACTGACACACGTGCATGCGTGAGCAAGATTATAGGCCTATACAGTAAATGGCTAATATAAATGTAATCAAAATCAGGACAGCATTCCAATTATAGCATTTTTTAAAATGTTATTGCCACACAGAGGTCAACACAGACAATAACACAAAGAAAACCACAGGTGCATATTATTACAAGTCCATACATTAAAACACCTACAGTGCATCCCATTTTAAAAGGCGTAAGATCACACAATATGAATTTAAAACAAAAAGAAATCTAACAAATAAAAATAAAGATAGATACCAGATTAGCTCGATAAGTAAATATAGCAACTACAACAACAGCAACAACAATGATAATAATAATAATGATACTAAAAACCCAAATAAATGAATAAAGTTTGTGGAATCTCTCATGAGGAGGTGCCTTCAATGACACCAAGGGGTGTTGGGAATAAAAGGCCCCATGATTGCATACATATCTGCTCTCAGTTTTTGACAGCTTGAGATGAATTCCTCTGTGTGTTGCTCTCGCCATCTACAGGACACCAAGGTGACATGCACTGAAAAGAGCTGAAAATACACCAGATTGTGCTTTATACCTCACCTGGCATAGAATCATTTTTTGGTGCATTTTGCAGTTCGTTAATAAAAGCATGGGATTAAAGATAATGCATGGAGAACGTAGTCTGGAAAACCCCCACATGATGGCAATATTTTAACTTCATTCATTTTGTATTCACTAATAAGCTTTGGTCAACAGATGGCACCAGAGTCTGACTGCAGTGCTACTAGTAAAATGGGCTTTGTCCCTCTCTGTCATGACCCATAATCCATCTCCCCGACTAAGCAAGTCAACACCATGCAGGGGAAACTGTAAAATAACTCAGACTGTGTTCAGAGTTAAACAGTTTTGTTGTAGACTGTCAGCTGTGACCTCATTTCACATATTAAAAGTCATTATCAGTGAGAGGGATAAGCCCGGCAGCGGGAAGGGTGGGATATTGTTTTAAATAATTTTGAGGTCGTTTTCATTTTTCAATGTGGTGTTTTTTTGTTTTTGTAATTAATTTTGAATTTTTGTGTGTTTTTCTTTTCTTTTTTTTAATTTTTAAAAATGATAATTTTGAGATTTTTTGGGTGTTTTTTATTATAACAGTTCTGTTATTCTTTCATTTTCTTTGAGGGTTTTTTCCCAACAATTTTTTAAAAAATAATTTCTTTCTTTGCATTGGCTACTTTTACTTTGGATACATTAAGTACTTTTTCCTAATTGTACTTACTCACTCTACTGAAGTAACATTTTCAATATAGGATTTTTACTTGTAATAGAATATTTTTACTCTGAGGTATTATTACTTTTACTGTAGTAAAGGAACTGCAACCACTGAATAAAATCATATAAATGATTGATTAAATTAAGATGAACAATGTTTTCCTCTTACTTTAATATAAGCTGTGCGACCGGCCTATCACACTGAAATAAATAACATGACTGTGCATTTTTGTTAAACTTCCACATTTTTGCTGAGTCATCCCACATCACTTAACTGACCTACACACCAAACCCTGCATTTGCTGTGTGTGTACTCAGTGCTACATACCTTTAAATAGTCCATTCAATTTTAAAAGTGGCCAAAAGTGACTCCAAAGATCCATTTTAAAAAATTGTAGTTTATCAAGAACTTTTCTGCTGAATTTTTAACCAAAACAAAGAAGAAAGAGCACATTACCCTGATGTTAGCTCCACTCCATCAGCTCCCAATATCTTTTTTTTAAGGAATTTTTAAATTTTATTACTTGTTTCTAAAGCTCTTAATGTTTGTTTTTACTGCTGGGTTTTTAAATGCACAATTATGCAAACAAGAAAATAGGCAGTGCAGCTTTCATCAACTGGAAACCCTTTAAAAGCTTTAAGACATGCAGGAACATTTTGAAATGACAGCTGGACATCTATCTATTTAGTCAGGCTTTTAATGGGTGTAAGTCTTCTTCTTATTAACATTTTTACTGTTGTTAATGGTTTCTTTACTTTTTATCTTAATTTACATATCATCCACTGTCTTTTCATCTTGATGTCTTTTAGCTTTTGTGTTGCATTTTTATTGTGCAGCTCTGTGCATCATTTGTATGAAGGTTATTATCATTATAATTAACTGTCGGTGCACTGTTACTGCTATGAGATCTAACAGCAGAGACTGCAGCATGTCTTGGTCACATGTTTGGGGTTGGGGGGGTCATGTAAGGTGGTGATATAAGGTTCATACATGATAAGCTCATTGACCTCTCTCACCTCAAGCTTTTACTCTTGTTTCATATTGACGACTCTCATGAAAAATAAAAACACAACCAGACTTTGTTTTTCTGCTGCAGCGTGAGTTGTTGATGACGTTGATGATGTTGATGTGCAGCAAAGTTAAATCCATAACCAGAGCTGATTTACTGAGAAACCGTCACAGACTGATAGAAATATAAGACAGATTATAACCCATTTGAACATTCCCCTTCTGGGACTTAGCCTTCTTCATTGTACTTGATATATAATTTAATAGTAGTCACTTGGAATGACAAAGTGAGTGTTATATTTATTGTGTTCCTATTCTTGTGCTTTACCACATAGTGGTTTTTCTTGTAATTCTTATACGGGTGGCCTGTTCATACATTCTCTGAATGTAAACTTATTATGTAATATGTAATACACCTTGGTGGACCATATTTATTTATTTATTTGTCATATTCATATATATTAATGCTCTTGAAGTGTTTATTTATCTCAACTGTTTACTGAGGCTGTAAAAGGCTTTAAGTCAATGTGTGCTTCATTACTAAAGGGGCCACAGAAGGATGACAAAGTACCATGAGCACCCCCTGGTCATGTACTGTTTATTGTGTTGTTTGTTGAGGTTTTTTTTCTTTCTTTTCTTTTCTTTTTTTCTTGAGTGTTGTGTGCTAAAATGTATGTATGGTCTGGTAGACTGCAAAATTGAATTGCCCTTTGGGATAAATAAAGTTGTCTGAATCTGAATCTGATTCTAATAAATCTCAAGAGTTTAAACTGTGAAATGAGTCCAGTCTTTTGAACTTGTGTCTTCAAACTTTATTCTTTCATTTGATCATATCATAAGTTCTGTGAGAATACTTTGTTGAGACACAGTCTCAGTCTCAAAAGAGACTTGATAAAAACTAAGGGGCCACAGGGGGTATTTGGTTGCCACAAAGTAACCTTTTCTGGTCATAGCTGATGTCAAACCCTGATTAGTTTTTACACTGAAAACATCATTGTTGACCCTGCCTGCTCTCTAGCTTTTCTGCATCATGGTGTTGGTTCAAATGTGTTACTAAAAGAGCAGCAAAAGTGAAAGTTAATTCAAAGTCAGGTGCACCAGGCCTTCATCCCATGGTGCCTCCGGCCTCCAAAGTGAGATCCCTCCCACCCAGTTTCAAATTCTGAATTACTTTTGAATCAACATAAAAAAGCAGAACCTCTGAGCTATATTCCAGTTTCATGAACCAACTCAAGGTAGATGAAGTTCTCTGGGTGATGCAGCTCCAGGAATGATATCTAATGCAGGCCGGCCTCACGCCCACCATCCCCTGACCAGCAGCTTATGGAGCTGCAGATAGCAGCAGCTGAGGGAGTTTATCTAGAAAGTCACGTCTAGTCACGTTTAATATGTTTCTTCTTTTTCATGGTGCAAAACAAGAAAGATTTAATAAGAAATGTGCAAAAATTAGAGCTTTAAGCAATTATAGCCAACAATGTATTTATGGTTTTCTTTTTAAGAGCATTCAATAGTACTCTGGAGCAGACTGACCCTTTGAAACCTAAGGCAATGAGCATCTTAACAACACATAACCCAAAATAATTACCTGAAAATAATCACAAAAAGTAAAAAAAAAAAAAAAAAGACCCCCCAAAAGTGCAGACAATTTAACAATATATATATTTTTTTCTGTGACATAGGCTAATTTTAAATATATTATTATAATGATTGTAAATATAGTTTTCTGAACTTTTTCTCTACCTTTTTGATAATTCTCTAATAACCCCCTCCCTTTTAAACTTATTTTCAGGTCGGTTTCTCCATCACCTCTTCTTTCTTGTCAAATTGCTCATTGCATTTTTTCCTATGTTACTGAAAGAAATTAAAACAGTTTGCTAATGTTTTAAATAGCCTGTGAGAGGCATCTGAACACAGCACACAAAAACTGATGTCAAATTAGGTTTTGAAGGGTTAGCCTGTTAAAAATCCCCATAAGCAAGGGGCTCAGCATCAGACCACCTCACCCCAGATGCTCCCTGAGGTCAGCCTACATGTTATGGTAGAAATATCCAGCATGACGCACATGAAACAGCAGATAGCGCGGTGATGTGGAGTCCCCACCCTGCCCTGGCTGCAGCCCGATAAGGCCTCAGAGCTACTGGGAGACAACACTTTACCATCACACCTCATTTTCAACACACAGAGGGAATTATTGCTTTTACCACCATCCGTCTCTTTGTTTTGGTTAATATGGTGTTAAAATGGTTGATTAACGCGCACATGTGTCGCCTGTTGTGAATCTGACCTCACACTCTGGATCTTCACGGTGAATTCTCAGTGCAATAAGCTGCAATGCTCTCAAAGAAAGAGAAAGCACTTATTACAGAAGTATGGGACAAACTGACTCCTGTGGCAGAAGATATTGGATCAGAAGCACTTCTTAGGTAGGTTCAAACTCTTGCGTGACGTGTCTGTGTGCTTGAAATGAATGCAGAGTTTGGGTTTCTGGCACAACCTCACTAATATCCAAGGTGCATGGAGAATGAAGAAAATGTCTTTATGAGGGCAAAGAGCTGCAGCAACACTTGTAGTTTAAAGAATAACTTTATTATTATTATGAAGGTGTTCTTTAAACTACAAGTGTTGCTGGAACTGCTTGAAATAAATGGAATATACATTACATAAACAAGATATGACATTGGTAGTTAAGACAGAAGTCAGCTGTGTGTTTATAAATGTTGGGATCTTCATATTAGCTCTTCATCAGAACTTAAAAAAAAAGGATTATTAAGGATGGACCCAGATATAAAGAGCTTGGTTTTTACAGTGCAGTGGTTGTGGAATAACCACTGCACTGCACGTCAATTTTTTTAAAAAAATGTTTTTTTTTACACAGTTCTCAGGTAAATTCACAAGGCTACACAATCTTCTACAGGTACTCCCGATTAAAGTGCAGATTTACAGATGTAATGTAGTGAAATGCTCTAATGAGTAGGCTGTGAGTTCACAGTGATGATGATGAAGATGATGATGATGAGGAGGATGATGATGACGATCTGTCCCATTCTAATGAACGCATTATCACAGGAAGGCCTTTTGGGAATTTCTTCAAATTTAGCACAAACATCCAGCTGGACTCAAAAATAAACTGATTGGAATTTGGTGGTCAAAGGTCAAGGCCACTATGACCTCATTAAACATGTTTTTGGTCACATCTCAACAATTCATACACTTATTATGACAAAAATTCACACAAATGTGTGGACAGGATAAAAACAGGATAAAATGATGAGGTGGTGACATTTAATACCCAAAAGGTCAAAGGTCAACTTCACTGTGACATCGTCCTGATTTCTGGCTGTTCCTCAGAGTCACACCTCAGGAGCAGAAGGGAAGATGTTTGGGCAGTTTGGGCAGATACTGATTTGGTGACTCTGTAAAGGTCTTCTGTGTGTAAAGCATCCACATTTTCACAGACATGAATGCAAACTTTAAGTGCAACAGCATACTGACAAACTTCTCCCTCCCTCCGCAGGATGTTTACCACCTTCCCAGGTACCAAGACGTACTTCTCCCACCTGGACATCAGCCCCCGCTCCCCTCACTTGCTCTCTCACGGTGAGAAAATCGTTCAGGCCATCGCAGAGGGAGCCAAAGACATCAGCCAGCTGGCTGTTACCCTAGAGCCTCTGCAAACGCTGCACGCCTACACACTCCGGATTGTCCCAACCAACTTTAAGGTGCCTTTACTAGAGCGTCAGAAGTTTACTCGATACAGACGAATGGCAGAAAAGAAAAAAAAAAAAAAGAGAAAATTATTTTTACATTTGCATTAATGTAAAAGCTTTGAAAACTTTGAAATTGTAGTTGTTTTTGAATATTTTGAATAGGACTGCAACTGCAGTAACTATTTATCATTTTCATTATGGGTTAATCGGTTGACTATTTTCTTCATTAATCAATAGTTTGTTTTGTAAAAAGCCAGAAAATAGTGATAAATGCAGTCACAATTATCCAAAGTGACCAAAGTAGCGTCTTCACAGCGCACCAAATCTCAAAATTTTTATGAAATATATATATTTTTTGGCTTTTTGAATAAAAAATGACATTACAAAAGTAGTTGCTGCCCTAATACGTTGGATTTTTTTGTTGTTTTTTTGTTTGTTTTGTACGTGCAAAAATCAAATTGTTAAAAAATGTGTAAAAAGAAGAAGACATCCACCTGAATTGTAGTGGAATATAAATATGATATGTCATAAGAAGAATGTTCTCAAGTAAAGTACAAGTACCTCAAATCTGTACTTGAGTAAATGTACATATTTGCTCCACCACTGCATTCTAAACTGTTGTTAAGTTTCTAAGCACAGCACGTTGCTGAGTTTTCAGTGTCAGACAGTGACATCATCTGACGTCCATATCAGATCAAAGTGACATCAGCAGGAGCTCCTGTTTACAGCTGCAAAACGAACTGTCTGCCATATTTCTTCCAGCAGCTGGTTTAGCTCACTGTGTTCATATATACTGCAGAGCAAGTACATCAAAACTTCAAAACACACACATATACCATATATGGAGTCTATTTATATTTTACACACATGCAATATATGGAGTCTATTTATATTTTAAACATGATTTTTAAATATGGGGACATATTTACAAATCGGGACATTTAATGTCAAAAGCACTGGGTTACAAATGCAGAATTTACATCATCAGTTATAAAGTAAATGTGAGAGATTCAGATTCTTTTGGAAGCAAACTGCAGTCATTTAGCTGATAATCTATGGATATTAAGCAGTGGCGGGGAGTTTTGGGATTGAGAATCTGATTTGAATTTCAAAGCCAGAACATCCTGTTGCTGTTCTGGCTCTATAATAATCACCAGTGGTGGAATGTAACTAAGTACATCTACTGCAAGTGCTGCAATTTGAGGTACTTTTGTAACTGAGCCTGTTCCTTCTCTGCAGCTCTTCTCACACTGTATGCTCGTCACGCTGGCCTGTCACATGGGCGATGACTTCACACCGGTTTTACACGCAGCAATGGACAAGTACCTGTCGGCTTTCGCAGCTGTTCTCTCCCTGAAGTTCAGATGAGACTCAGCCTCATAGGAAGTATATGAACCATTTATGATGATATGTGGTATGAAATATTTATATATGTTTAGTTGTTGTAATGTTTTGTAGTAATAAAAATGTGCAATCAACACCTTTCTTTTGTGCTGTATAACCTGTGATTTTACATGTTTTATCTCATTAATTAAGTACAGCCAAATATCTCAAAGCAAGTTATTACACTGAGTGCAGTCAGCTGGTTGAGTGTATGTGTGTAAGCTGTCGCTGCTCAGGTCCAAAAGCATCATGTCTCAAAACGAGCAAACATGAAGCCCTTCAATAAAAGTAAAGGTGAAGGAGTGTTGAATATCTACACTGTAGTTTCCTCTCAATTTTGTATCTGCAGGACTCAACCATCAGAATAAGAAAACAGTGATTTATCATCGCTGAACATAGAAGCCACTGCCTCAACCAGTTAGTTAGTTTGTGTTATTGTGTGACTTTGGTGTTAAAAAGGGTTAGTTCAGATTCACCAAAGTCACAACAACACAAACTAACTAATATCCCAAATTAACGAGTGCATGCGCATTTTTAATAAGCTGGTAAACCTGCTAAAAATAGACTGCTTTCCCATTGCCAGGAGACCAGAGCTTGTACACGGCTCTGCAGCAGACAAGTGTGCCTTTTGTGTGTGGGCTAGAGGTGGACCCCTTGGATTGAGTTCATTAAAAAAATCATAAAAAGTTAACACGACAGCAGCATTTTCAGATTTATCAGCTGTGAATATGTGAACTTTAGTTTGAGAAGAACTTATTTTCTTTTCATAAATGACACAAATTTTGCCACCCGCTGGATTCGTATTCATCATGCTGTTACATAGTGATGTCTTCTTGATGGCGACTATACTGTGTGTGACAGGTAGAAACTGTAAAGGTCATTCTGTGAATTTACCAAGAAACATTTGCATTAACAGGACGGTTAAATGACAATTATTAACATTTATCATAGCAGACAATGTCCGCGTGTTATTCTCACATAATCAGTTCGTCTGAGGTTTCCTGATGTGACTCTGAGGCGTGTGTGCATACGTGTGTGTGTTTGTATTGAGGTTCTTATCAGTTTTGGAACAAAGTTTAAAGTGACGTCTGAGACAGTGGAAGTGCGTGCTGAGTTCAACTGTCTCCCAAGAAAACAAGACCGCAAGACTGAGATTCGCTTTTCAAAACACTTTCACAAAGCAAGGGTTTTGGGGTTTTTTTGGCTTTTCATGCCTTTATTGTAGTGCAGTCAGAGAGTGACAGGAAAGGGGGAGAGAGAACAGGAATGACACACAGCACAGGGCCACAAGCCAGAATCAAACCCAGGCCACTGCTCAGCCTACATGGGGCGCACGCTCTGCTCACTGAGCTAGAGGCCGCCCCACAACGGTTTTATTAAAAGACAAAGGAAAAAGTTGAATGTGCAGTTTGGCCTGATTTAAAGTTGTGTGAATGATGATTCATTTCATGCCAACTAGTAATATCTTTCTTTCACAAGCACAAATTTTTTCACACTAATCAAAAGAAAATCTGACGTCGATCTGTAAGTAATAATTAATCCAAAACTCTCCATAAACTTCTGAGGAAATGTGCTGTTTGAGCTAAGCATCCAGCGCCCTGAGAAGCCGCACGTCGACCCCAACAACTTCTAGGTAGTTTCTCACAGTCAGACACAGTTTAATGACTGTTTTTCCTGTTGTGCATCTGCTCGCTGATTGGCTGGCTATTGTTCTTGCCGCCAAACTGGGGACACGTTCACAGCAGAGACGGCATGGCAGAGGTTTCTGCTCGTGGTGGTGTCCACTCTGTGAAAGCAGCACCACTGAATGAGTCCAGACTGATACAGAAAGAGAAACAGAATATTCAGCTCGTGTCATCAGGATGGTCTTCCCAGCTAGCATTTACCAGTTGGTGTTCCAAGAAAATACCTCAGGAGCAGCCTGAACCGTCGATTCAAGGCAAGACGGATCCTTCAAATTCGGACTATTTGAATGTCGAAAATCGAGACTCATCAGACCAGTTTTTACAATCAAAGTTTTGGAGAGCTCTTTGGAGCCCGTTCAGCCTCAGCTGACAGGAGTGGCGCCGCTGAACTGTTTCAAAGTTCCACATGTTGTGTGTTCAGAGACACAGCTCGTGGCGAGCGGCAGTTGTGCAGCTGCAGAGCTGACCAGCACCACAGTGTCTGTGAGAGCCTCCCTCAACTGGAGGTCAAGCAGGGCGGGGACAAATATTTTGTGAAAACCCACAAGAGAGCAGAGAGCACACACGGCACGGGTCAGCTGACATGTCTGTTTCTGTCCTGATCCTGGTTTTCTGTGTGTAGTCCGATATTTGTGGGGCTTTTCTGTTTGTTTACTCCTCATGTGTCATGTCTGGTTTTATTTCCTGTCTTTGTGTCTTTTCCGCCCTTGTTTGCCCCACCGATATTAGTTTGTAATATGTACCTGTACCTCATCCGTCCTGCAGTCTACTCACCTGTTCCTACATAAAAAAATATTGTCTTTCTACTACCAGTTTCTCTGTTGGATCATCTGTCAGTGTTCCTTGTGCTTTTTCAGACTTGTAGATTTTTGTCCCTTTTCCTCCTGTTTATCTGCTCTCCCCAAAGTACTTTTGCAGAATCCACCTGCCTGCTGCATGTGGCTCTTCCCTGCATGTGTTGCTTCAGTGAGTCATGACAGTTTTAGCATGTTTGTTTAGCCGCCACCTCTACCTTTAAGTTTTTACATTTATTATATTTAATATCTTCAGGCAACAAAAAATACACTCTTTAGTACCTTTATAGTAATTTTATATTGATTTACAAAGCATGGATGCAGGAATGTTGTATGTCATCGTCTATGTACCAGTGTCAGTATAAATTTTAGCTATTTCCTCATTTTTTATGGTTCACTTATAGCATTTGTTGAGGTACATTTTACTCATTGTTTGTAGTAATTTGATTTGATATATTTTTGTATTTTTGTTTTTGAGTTGCATATTTTGATTTTGTGTTTTTGTTCATTGTCTGAAACTGATATTGCTACCTGTCTGGAAAATAGGTCAAACTAAACAATTAATTTAATTCAAATAATTATCCACTACAATAAACAAATCCAAAAATTCTTTGCTTTACTATCAGAAAATCTAAAAATGACATTTTGGCACTTTGGAAATTTTGAAATAAAAAAATAGATATAATTTAAAAAAAGAAATTTCAAAAATTAGAAAGTCACGTACCTGTGCACACACTTTTAGTTAGTATTTTCCACTGTGACAGCAACAAAAAAAGAGAGAATGTATTCATAAGAGTGAATTTTCAGGGCAGTAGGAGACTTTGATGGTAAAGTGTTATCTCTCACAACACGCTGCTGTTATCTCCAGCAGCACCACTGCCACCACCCTTCGCCCCTGGCATCCGCTGCCAAACTTCATGTGTGTTTGTATCAAAATTATCAACTATGTCATGGCAGTAGTGAACGTTATGAGTGACATTTAATTACCTTCATAGGAAATAAATTCCACGCTGAAACGCTAAATAAAAAAAATTAAAAAATCACTGCAAGTACAACCTGAATTCATCTAATCTCATCAATCATTGTCATTCATTTTTCTTTTCTGGTTTAGTTTCTGATTTTCATTTTTTGTTTGTTTATTTTTGATTTCTTACTCCATGAAGCAGCCTTGGGTACCTTGTAAATCCATGTCATCATTCTTCTTCTTCTTCTTCTTATTATTATTATTAAATATTTTTTCTTGGGAAATTATTATTGTGAATGTTGATTCCAACAGGAAGTTGATCTATTTTTTTGTTACTGAAGTTTGTTTTCTTTTTTTCCACAAATGCAGAATGTGTATGCAACCTTCAAATGACTAGTCATTTTTATTTGTCTAACTTATTTAATCATTACAAAAAAATCTAAATTGTGTAAAAAAAACCATTAAAACACACACACACACACACACACACACACACACACACACACCCAAAAATAATCAAAATATATAGAAAATAATGGCCCAAATATTAATTTAATTTTCTTTTAATCGAAAAAGGACTTAAATGTTAAAATGGTTGACAATTAAATTTTCTGTTGGCTGGCTAATTGATTAATCAACTAATCATTTGTAAAAACTCTTTTTTTATTTAACTGATAATAAAACAGCTTATTTCATAGTCTCCTCTTATGTTTTTATGCCAAAATCTCTGTAAAGTAACTAAAGCAGTTAGATAAATGCAGTGAAGTAAAAAGTACAATATTTACCTCTGAAATGTAGTGGAATAAAAGTATCAAGTGGCATGAAAAGAAAATACTCAAGTAAAGTATAAGGAACTCAAAAATGAAAATGTAAAATTCCACAGCTGCTTTTACTCTAATGTGCGGAAATAAACTTTTCACTCTGAATGCTTGAGTTACTTCACAAATTAAGATTTTTGCATTTAAAAAACACAAGAGCGTGGGAACTATAATCTGAATATAAAATATTAATATAAAAAATATTTCATAATAAATTAAACAATCAAATAATATATACAAACAATTATTTGATGAACATTTTAGTCTATATTGTTTTGAATAAGTTTTGGGGGGTGCTTTGTTCTTTTGTTTGTTCTTTCTTTATTAATTTTTTTTTGCAAGGTGCACTTTTACTTTTAATAATTTAATACAATTTTTCTGAAAGTAATGTTTTCATTGCAGGAGTTTGACTTGTAACAGAGTAATTTTACTGTGTGGTATTCTTAAAAACTGACTACTTCTTACACCACTGTTCTTAGTCTATGTGTCTGTTTTTATTTCTGTAAAATAACTTGTAACTGGTACTACGATTGCACTTCTGTTGTTTTTTGTTTTTTTCTTTTTGTTTGTTTGTTTGTTGTTATTGTTTACTTTGTTTTGTTTTGTTTTTTTCTGTTCTTCTATTGTTGTATTTTCTTGTTGTCTATTGTTGCATTTTGTCTTTACTGGAGTTGTGCTTTTTGATTAAAAAAAAAGATGGGACATGTGTCTTGATCAAACACCTTTTTAAAAAAAAAAAAAAAAAAAAAAAAAAAGTCACAGCCAGCAGTGTGCACAAAACGCGGAATCAAAGCAGCTAAATGGTACTCAGCCCTCATTATTATCTTTATTTCCACTTGTGTCAGGTCAAACGGTCCTCCCTCCTGTGACCTGAGAGGCCCCTCTTCACCTCAGAGGACCCTCAGCTCCATCCTCCCCTCAACAAACCATACGCACATTACACGAAAATGACCGTATGTTGCCAGCTGACGCCCACGATGCGAGTCGCTGATAGCAGCTCTCTGGCTGGCATCATGCCACTGAAGGTCCTATCAGGCCGGGAGGAAGGGTCCGATACGCGCTTTGGCATCAGGCCGCGGGGGTGTGACTCTAGATCCAACTGAATTTAAGAAGAAGTTCAGGGACGTCGCCAGAGAGTGAACCAAGCCACCATGAGTTTGACCAACAAGGACAAGGCTGCCGTCAAGGCCCTGTGGGCCAAGATTTCCAAATCCGCCGACCTCATCGGGGCCAACGCCCTGGGCAGGTGAGAAACGCATGTATTTATTTATTTATTATTTATTTATTTATTTCAGTTTATTTAATATTAGTACAACCAAATAGGCCTATCTGCTTCAACCTGTGATACTGTATTACTGTAATATAGGGATTTGGTCATTTGAATTTCATATATAAGGGTTTATTTAAAAGAGATTAAGCCTAACTTTAAAACAAAGTGGCTCTGATTCTACACTGTAAATTCGGACAGAATAAATATTATATCAGTCTGAATTTCTGTTGATTTATATCTGTTTTCTGAGATTCAGCTGCATTTATTTAATTTTGTGAAGTTGTTGCAACTTGAAAATAACAAGTTTAATTAAATCAATATTTCTAAGTTTGTAAAATTAGTGATAGGCTATTACTTGTTTTTATTCCCTGACTATTTGCAACGTCCGTAAACCAAGTTAGTCTGACTTATTTTGATCATCACAGAGCGATTATGCCAGTGATGAATTTAGAGGATCTGGACGTTCTGTTTCATTAAGGTGTTTAAGAAAATACAAATGAGATTTACTAGTTTGGAACCGGCAGAATACAGATATCAAGTTAACCAAAGTGGCTAAAACTTAGAAAGGTTGATTTAAATAAACTTGTCGTTTTTAAGTTGCAACAACTTCACAAAGATAAGTAAATGTAACTAAATTTAAAGTAAATTTATCAATTAGATGTAACTTAAGATTAGTAGCTACAGTCAGTTTCATTCTCCAGGACAATCAGCTTCCTAGATCAACTTGTCAAGTTTTACAATGATCAGTTTGAGAAATATTCCAAATTAACTGAATTCACTATTTTTTATACCTGAAACCTGTCAATCACAAATAGGTGTAGTGCTCATGGTGCGATATTGTATATTAACGAAAGAGATGCTCCAGGTAAGACTCGAACGAGATTGACATTGCACATGTTCTCGCCCTTCCACCTGCACAGGATGCTTGTGGTCTACCCGCAAACCAAGACCTACTTCTCCCACTGGCCTGACCTGTCTCCCGGCTCTGCTTCAGTGAAGGCCCATGGAAAGAAGGTGATGGGTGGAATCGGTATGGCTGTGGCCAGCATCGACGACATGGTTACTGGTATGCTGGAGCTCAGCGAGAAGCACGCCTTCACACTGAGAGTGGATCCGGCCAACTTCAAGGTGAGACACGCTTTAATAACATCATACATGACGAATTCAGGATATAAATGCGTGCTGAGATTATGGTGGCGTGTGCACTGTTACGCACAAGTAGAGCTTAATATACGCGTAAATTTTTCATCTTTGCCGTGCAAAACTATGTTTGCTTCCAAGATGATTTACCACTTTTTAAAATTGCACTCGGAGGGTTAGGGTGGCTTGTGCGCACTGTTACGCACGCGTAGAACCTTACGCGTTGATTACGCATCTGTGCTGTGCAAAAATAAAATAAAAATAAAAATAATTTCTGCTATGTGGTAAAAGAATGAGGCATGTTTGTTGATTCACCAATTTTTAAGTTGCACTTGTAGCAGCTTCACTGACGCCACACTAACATTCCGATTTTAAGCTCCATGAAAGGAAAGTGGAAACTCTTTTCTTGTTCTGTTAAAATGAAGTTTTTCCATGTTAAATGTATTTGCTTTCCTCTGTCACCTGCAGATCATCTCCCACTGCATTCTCGTGGAGACCGCCACCCTGTTCCCAACTGAGTTCACCCCGGAGGCCCACGTCTCCTACGATAAGTTCCTGAACTGCCTGGCCTTGGCTCTCTCCGAGAGATACCGCTAAACTGCACTCAGTGTGGAATGCGGTCTGCCGCACGAGACCATGTAACTCATGGTTAAAATATTAACAAAAAATAAATAAATTGCATACCATCCCAACTGATCCTGCTGTATTTTAATGCCTCCTCCCGAAATGTTTTCACTTCACACATGCACAAATAATAAAAATGTATGCAGGCATTTATGAACAAATGAGGAGATAATCTGCATTTTTTTGTTTTATTTCAAAAATCCACAGTTTGTCTGAAAAGGAAAGAAAGTACAAAGTGGCACTAGCCGAAAGGATCTGATGATACTGTCAGACACAGAACAATGTTTACAGGTTTATTATCGGTAATAAACTCACACGAGAAGCTGTTATGACTTCATGACGACTCGTAACTTGTTATCACCCAGAATGAGCCTGAAACAGAAGAGAGGAGGAACTGTAAATCTTTATTACTCGGGACATTATATTTAATTAATTAATTATTTCGATCATATCAAACCTGAGCAGCGCAGCGGCCACCAGGCCTCCCCCGATGGGTCCCACCCAGTAAACCCAGTGGTAGATCCAGTAGTAGTTGGTCATCACAGCTGGGCCAAAAGCTCTGGCGGGGTTCAGACACGTGCCCGATATGTCACCGCTGCACCCAAGAAAGATTATTGATTATTAAAACGATAAAAAATAAAAAAAAACTCAAATTAAAAATGTGACATGTGATATCAGGTTAAATCATCATCGTAAAAATATTCAGAGATTATTTTCATCTTGTATAAACAGCCAGAGTTGGAATTTCATTGTCTCTGTTGGTCAGAAATATGTATATAAAATAAATAATATGGATAAGAACAGCAGGAACTGAATTAATATTGCTACATCGACCTGCCTTTCAAAGCTAATTATTCACTTTTACTCCCAGTGGAGATTAAAGTGTTGGCTAACTGATTTCAAAATAATTTGAAAATTTGAAAAAAGTTTTATATTGAATTATATAAATAATATAAATAATAAATAAATATGAATTATGAATATATTTATCCTGAGTGAGATAGGGAAATTGCTGTGCAGCAGTTACAACACAAAGTTAGAGGAGTGGAGTGCAGATACAAAGCAATTATATATATATATATAATATATAAAAATAAAAAGGACCAAAACAATTATTTATAAAAAAAATAAATTAATTAAGGTGCACACAAGCCACCCTAACCTACCATAACCACAAAAAATTAAAATGAATAAAAAACATTATTTATTGTTTTGCTTAACAATTTGAAAGTCCTGTAAGTTTTTGGCTGTTGTCCCCATAACTTTAAATTTCAGGGAGGATGCATCCCCCTCAATATTTCGAACATGTGCACTTATCCACCCCCCAAATAAAAACACTGAAGTGTGCTTACTGAAAAGTAAAGAACCTTCAATAGTTTGCCTTTTCTATATTATTATTAAGATTTTTTTGTCACCATTTCCTCTCAGGGAAATTTATTTTGAAATTCTTTATCCAGTTAGATAAAGGATCATGCAAGTAAAAGTGGCAACTGTGACACTCAGACCATACTCAGTGTAAATATTTAACCGGGTCGGTGTAGATACCATAAACACATGACAGGTCATAGCCCTTTTATCTCACCCTGCCAGGACGTTAATGATGACAGTGCAGCCCACAAGGAATGGAGCCAGTGGGGTTTTCGTCTTGCCGTTGACCGCCACCAGCAGTACCACCATGGTGATCAGGCAGGTCATGGCCACCTCCCCAAAAATTGCTCTGGACAGCTGGCTCTCTTCCTTCAGGATGTCAAACGCCGCTCCTGTGGCGTTCAAGTAGCGGTCTGCAGGTGTCATCATCTATGAAATTAAAGATTTGACATGTTTAAGTACGCGCAAACAGAGTCCGTCCTTTTAGAATATTGTGCTTTGAGGTCACCTTGGCCATCCCAGCTCCGAGCACTCCTCCAATCAGCTGGCTGACCAGGTACGGTGCCACCATCATCAGCTCCATGCCGCCACACAGATAGATGGCTATGGTGAAGGGAGGGTTGAAGTGGGAGCCGCTGGATGAAGAGAAGTAGCAGTGAAAAGTTCACATCACTGGTCAAATGGTTTTCCTTTTTTTTTTGCTTCATGCTTCATTATCTACTGTACCTGATATTATCCATGACCGCCACCAGCACCGCCACAGCCAGACCGTGCACCAGGGCCGGCTGCAAACGTCCAGCCGCCGGCACGTTCTCGATGACGGACACGCAGCCGATGAAGACGAAGAACATGGTCCCCACGATCTCCGCCAGGCAGGGCTGGAACAGAGTCTCGTACTTGTTGGGAGGTCTGGGCACCGGCACCTTCTTTGTCCCCTTCTCCATCAAAGTCGAGTCCGTGTCTTCCATCTCCATGTTCTCAACCCCCATCGCTGCTTGTTTTGATTTCCAAGAGGATTCTCACTCTGCAGCTCCAGCACCTCCACTCGACCCAGTGACAAAGACACTGAAGATGCTGTGGTTATTTATAAGATCTCCAGCTGCTGGCACGCTCACCTGGAGTTGCATCATGGGTCATTAAACATCAAAGGTGAAGCATATTCATCCATACAATCCCCGCCCAAACAAACTCTCCCCATACTGTCAGGTGGAGTGAGCTCGGTGAATCCACTCCTCGAAAGAGTCCTCACGCTGACCTTAGTACAAGAAATGATAAGGTTCAAAACAAGACAACGCTGACCTCTGATCAGATATTCATCATCATCATTTCTTTACTAACAGAATGCCAGTAGCATATATAATTTAGATAAGAGAGCGCTGCACCATAGACTTTACTACATATGATTTAGAGCCTTTGTGAACTCTACTCTCTGCACACATCTACAAATGATATTATATCAGATTGAGTACTTTAACATTTGATACTCAAGGACATTTACCTAGTAAATGTGACAGTACTGTCCCCAAATACTTAAGTATATGTATGGATTACTGAACAGGCCAACAAAGCACAGGCCCAAAAAAAAAGTGACATTTCACTTCATCATTTGAACCTATTTGACATTTGTGTAAAATTTTGTCACAATTAGAACTCTTGAGTTATGGTCCAAAACATATTTTATGAGTTCACGGTGACTTTGACCTGTGACCTTCGATCACCAGCTTCTAATCACTTCATACATGAGTCCAAGTGAAGGTTTGTGTCAATGTTCACAAGAATGAGAAGAATGCAAGGTTGGCATGACTTTGATCTTTGACCACCAAATTCTAATCAGTTCACTCTTGAGTCCAAGTGGATGTCTGTGCCAAATTTGAGGAATTTCCCTCAAGGTGTTCTTGCGATACCACATTCACATGAATGAGACAGACTGATAGATGAAGGGACATACCAAAAACATAACGTAAAGTAACATACAAAGACACAAAATCCCTACAAAGAGACACAAAAACATGGTATTCTCAAACGTGTCTGTGTTACTGGCAAATATCACATTCACAAAGCTAAAGTGCGTCAGATTACTTCCAATATCCATTTGTTTCATAATGAATCACAATATCTCTTTGACTGTGTTTCTAAAATAAAAACAATCAAAAAAGCTATAAAAAGTTCTCAAATAATAAGAAAATTATATATCTAATTAAAACAAATAAGGTGTATATGTCTTGGTTAAAATCTCCCTCGTAAAATTTCATATTTTTTGTAATACTGTTTTTTTTAATATGTTGTTTGTTTTTTCTTTTTTCTTTTATTTAAAATGGTTTAATAAATGTTACTATAACGATGATTTTTCAATGTGTTAAAAGGAATTCTATTCTTGTACAATGTACCCTATCGTTTGGAAAATGATCAATTAAAAAAAAAAAAAAAAAAAAAACCCCACCCCCATCTGATACATGTTATCTCTCTAGGCAGTAGGGTTAGGGTTAGGGTTAGTCATTTAATGCTGCGTTAAATTGCAAATTGGAAGTTGATATTTCCGTGTCGGTTTTTCTGACTTTCGATTCCGATTTGGACATTTGGTGATGTGGGTAGCTAACAGAGAAGGTACATGCTCTGTCAAATACAAATGATCTTATTTAAAATGCCACCACAAAGTTCTTATAGCACGTTTCACAAGACAAACAACTCAAACGTAAAAAACTGACTAGCAGGTAATTCCGCATTCACCTTATGTGCCGCCATATTGCTGAGATTTGAACTTGAAGGACTCGATCTACATGTATCCTGTTTGAGTTTCCGATTTGAAACCCTGACTTGAAAGGCCGTCCCACTGCATTTTTTCGAGTAGCTCCCAGCGCAATGGGACGCAGCATTAATGCAAACAAAGACGGCTGCTCCTTCTCTCTGAACTGCTGATTTTCTTTGCAAGGAAATGTTTGCTCCTTTTGAAAAGGTTTTGGTAAGAATTACTTTTACATTACATTACTTATATTTAACTATGACTATTTACTGGACTAAAGCAGCTAATGACAACCAGATATTTTGTGGCCTCTTATAGAGTGAAGTAGAGTAGTCTAGAGTAGTCTTTTGCATGCAGTGTAAATGTGTTATTTTAGCCTAAGTTTAAAAATGGTGTATTTGAATATTTTTGCACACTGAGGTCCACAAACAGTCTTGGAGTTGTACTATAGTGACCTCTAGGATAATCCAAACCTAATGTAATTTGAGAGCCACAAACCAGAGACCCTGGGCATTCAGAGGACAGATGGCTTTGCTGATAGTGTCTTCTGTGGGAAATATCCACAATTATCCACACTAGTCCATCTTTGCATGAATAAGGACAGAAATTTGTGTTTATTGCCTGCTGCAATGTACTTTAAAGGTGGTAAAAAGGTTCCTTTTAAGAGAAAAAAAACAAAAACAGGAAAAATGTTGCAATGATAATGAAAAATGTATGTTTTTTTTCTTTAAAAGACATTTAATGTGACCCTTTACTTTCTATGAATGCCTGACATATCAAATATGGTACAAAATAATTTCCATGTATGCAAATTGTTGAAAAAAGAAGAAGAAAAGGGATTATAAACACTAAAATATCAAAAATGTATATATTTTTGATATTATTTCATGGGTCAGGCTGTTTAACTTTTAATGGTAGTACTTAAGTACTTATGTTAAATTTTGAATCTGGTATTTTTTATATTGGTTCAGAGGGACATTTAAGCATGAGACTCGTCTGAATAGCCTGATGTGAGTAAGCCTAATAGTACACCTGTTGAGATTTGGACCAAACTGTCAGACACCACGCTCTCCACCACCACCATCCACCACAGACTGTTATAAATCATCAACACACAAGCACGTACTTTCATGCATCTTTATTTCTTATGATCAAGTCAATTTTTGACTATAATGTGACTCATTTTAGTCTTATTTTATATTTGAACCGCCCCCACCCCCCCAAAAAAACTATTTCAATGCAAATCCCCTCTTTCAGTTACTTATCAAAATGAAGTTTCGGTTTTCTTTGAAGGTAATACGGTATTTAGGACCCAATTGACCGTTGGCAAAGCCCCGCCACTTTATGATGGTTTGTCAATCTGTCGGAACTAACATAGAGGCGATCACTAACTGTACTCCATGACGAAATATCAAAGCTTTTTTGACAAAGCAATTTTGGTGAGAGGCAGACAGAAGGGTCTGCAATCTCCAGACTGACTGTCAGACCGACTGAGCAGCCAAAACGGGTTAAAATGATAGATTTAGGCCTAGTCAGAAAATAAAGCCTGACGTACAGATTCCCTTCACTGTTCCTATAAAACGGGGTAGGACTGTATTCACTATTATAAGCACTGAAAAAAAGCAGCATGTGTATACATCTAGTAGGCTATTTCCTCACTAACCCTACACTTTTTGGGGTTTGATTTTGGTATTGGACATTGGAGGAAACGTATATCTCCATTCACCCTCTCCAGTTAATAAGTATCATTATTACATGATGTGCCCTAGACACAAAGTTTAGCTCCAAATCCACAAATCTGCCTGAAAATTAAGAGAATTGGACATGATTGCATATAATTCCATGAAGCACAACTGTGAAGTTGTCGGACCTTTGTTGGAGTTGGGCCATGCTACACTATGACTGGCAAGACTGAGCTGGGCTGAGCGAAGAGTTAATTATAGAAATAAATGTCATTATGAAATTAAATGTTTTTGCTGATTTAACTGCTCAACACTAAATTAAGTAGTCAAAATTGGCTTTAACTCAAAGTACAACTACAGAGACTCAAAATGTCCACAAAAAGAAACAAAATGACAAACACAGAGACGCAAAACAATTACAAAAAGATGAAAAATGACTCAAGAGAATCTACATATTCCCAAAATGAAACCGAACAACTACAAAAAGCCTCAACATTTCCGCAAAAAGAAACGTAACAACTGCAAGGATACTAATGATGTCCACAAAAGAAACAAAATGTTGTCAAAGAGATGCAAAAGCACAACAAAGTTACTAAAAAAAGAAACAAAATTACCACAAAGAGATGCAAAAACAACCAAAAGGAGATGGAAAAAAAACTAGACTAAAAATGCCCACAAAGGATGCATAACATAATAAATGCAAAAAAACCCATAAAAATAGACTTAACATGTCTACAAAAAGAAACAAAACAACTACAAAGAGACACAAAATGCCAACAAAAACAAACAAAGCCAATACAAAGAGATTCAAAATGCCCACAAAAAATGCAAAAGAACTACAAAGACACACAAAACAACTACAAATACACTAAAAAATGTCCACAAAAAGAAACAAAGGAAGCAAAGAGACAACACTAGTGCTGATGAGCTTCATCATCATTACAGTCATCATTATCATTTTATATACAGTTTTTAAAAAGCTCTTCATTGTAACTTTCTTCTTGGTTTTCAGTTGATCTGAACCATCTGCACCAGTTTATGATTCTAATCTAGCTTTATTGTGGATGCAGTGCCCTGTCCTTGTACCATATTTTAAGTAATAAAGCTATCGAAGTAGGTTTTCCATTGAGGACTTTGACCCAAACAATAAGAACAAAAAGACTGTTAATAGATAACAGAAAGTGGGATCATCCGGATGAAATTGTAGGAGTGGAATTTATTATCAATCAAATCTCATGACTTTTTTCCAGCAGCCATTGAGTCAGTAAAGTCCAAGTTAGGAGCAGCTATCAGATCTCTCTCATATCATTAAACACTTTATTGAATCTGAAATACAAACATGTCATTGAGACGGAGCCAACAACCAGACCTTTCAAGGACAAATGTATATTTGCACACATTTTACTGACAACTTTAAATAATACAGACAAAATGTTGAACATTCAGATAAAAATGCTGTCCTCAGGTCAGCTACGATGTCCTCTCTGTCTTCCTCTTTAATAAATTACATGTTCACTTCAACACAAGCCGAGTTTTCTGGTCACCAAACAGCAATCTGCAAAAGAGGGAGACTTCAATTACTGGTCATTCAGAACAGCACCAAGTATCATTTAATGTCATGTTTAAAGCATGGAAGGATTACTGAATGGAGCTATCGCGCACGGGCCTAGGGACCTAAGGGATAACTCCCCCATCCCCCAACTGGAGCTGAGATTCACCTGCAAAATTTTACTAGATAGAGACACACAAAAAAAAACTACAAGATGCAACAAAAAAAGCAAAGCAAAACAGCCATATAAAGATGCAGAGCAATTACAATGAGACTTACAATGCAAATAGATGCAAAATGACTGCAAAAGATGCAAAACAACCAAAAAAGTTGCTAAATGTCGACAAAGAGATGCAAAACAACCACAGACTCAGAATGTCCACAAGAAGAAACATTATGATTATATAGGGACACAAAACAATCACAGAAAGATACAAAATGACTAATGAGACTCCATGTCCATAAAAAGAAACAAAGCAACTGCAGAGACTCAGAATGCCAAAAGATTTAAAAGAGCTACAAAGAGACACAAAGCAACTACGAAGACAACATAACAACTCAAAAAAATGCAAAATGACTCAAGAGACTCAATATGTCCACAAAAAGAAACTAAGCAACTACAAAGAGAATCCAAATGCCTACAAAAAGAAACAAAACAACTACAAAGAGATTCAAAACTGTCACCAAAGATGCAATACAACTACAAAGAGACACAAAACAACTACAAAGATACTAAAAATGTTCACAAAAAGAAACAAAATGACCACAAAGGGATGCAAAATAACCATAACAACTACAGACTCAAAATGCCACGAAAAGATGCAGGACAAAGAGATACAAAACAACCACAAAAAGATACAAAACAACTCCAAAGAAACTCTAAATGCCATCAGAAAGATGCAAAACAGCTAAATAAAGATTTGAAATGCTGTCAAAAAGAATAAAAATGGCTACAAAGAGACAAAAAACAATAACAAAAGATGCAAAATGATTCCAAAGAGAAGTGCCAACAAAAGGATGTCAAACAACCACAAAAGATGCAAAAAAGCTACAAAGAAATTCTAAACAACAATAAAGAGACATAAAGAAAAAATATCTAAAATATCTAATCAGGGACTCAATATGTCCATAAAAAATGAGCAAAATGACTCAAACAAAAACAATTGCTGTCACAAAGATGCAAATGACTACAAAGAGACATAAAAAGATGTAAAACAAACGCGATTGTTTTATGTTACTTTAACTTTGAGGGTCTTTGGTCATGTCGGTGCTCGGGGTCCCTCCATGGTTAAGAAGCATTTTTAATAATTAGTAATATCTTGACTGAACTTCAGCAGGTGAGTAGGTTGGAGGTCAGACTTTCATGAAGCTGAAGCCAGTTGGGTGGAGCGGCTGTGAGACTGAAGTCCAGTGGACAAGGCGGACGGAGGTTACTACTGTTATAAAATTCTAACTTAGTCGATTTAGCAGAAGAACTTTAAACCAGCCCCTCATCTCCACACCTGACTGTCTACGAAAGATACACTGCTGAACTTCAGCATCACCTGTGGCACTGAAATCAAATCATCTGCATTCTTCATAAATGTTTAGGCTTCTTTGGCCGTAATAACTCAACCAATCAGGTTATTTCTGCTTCTGCAGAACATCAACCTGATAACACCAAGGAGGGAAAGTACCACAAACTACATCAAAATACAAAAGAAATACAATTAATTTTAACAGCATGATTATGAAAGGTGCCCCATGGAGTTTTCTTGTAAACAAACAGAGTTTTAAATGTAATATTTCTGACTAAAGCAATATCATCATTAACATCTAACAACTAAGTGCATTTCCTTCCTCATAAATTAGTCAGCTAAGCCAGTATAAATAAATGCTGCATGGTTTACATGCATGTGTGCTTGACAGCAGGCTTCTTCTTCACTACCTTTGTTGCTATGTTTGTTGTAAATTACTGCCCTCAACTGTCGATCAGTGGAATAGCGCGTTGGCAAGATGTGAACCAATACACTCACGTGTAGAAAATGTTGCTCCACCTCTACAAGGGGTCAAATTTAAAAAGAGACCTTTAAGATTTAACAGTTTCCTCTATAACCAACTTAAGATTTTATAATAATAAATGACTCTAATTACTGCCCTGCAGTTGTACGCCTCCGTTCACCGATCAAGTTGCAGTTACAGTTTACATTTACATGGATGCTTCACACGAAGAAAGATCTCTACAGTCAGCACAGTTTTAAGATTAGTGTCACCAATTTAGCATCTGAGCAAATGTCTCCCAGTCTGTTCCTGAAATTTGACGTTGAGTAATGGCCAGAAAACATCATGATGTCCAAATGAAGTTGACCTTTGACCTTTTAGATATAAAATGTCATCACCTAATCGTTTTATCCCATTAGACATTTGTTTGAAATTTTGTCACAATTATATCTGAATTCTTGAGTTATGGCCAAAAACCTTTGACCACCAAATTCTAACAGGTTCATCATTGAATAGAAAAATGGATGTTCCGGTCAAATTCAAGGCTTTATTAGAAATTGCATTCACAGAAGTGAGACAGATGCAAGGTCACAGCGACCTTGACCTTTGAATACCAAAATCCAATCAGTTTATCATTGAGTCCAAGTGGATATTTGTGCTGAATTTGAAGAAATTCCCTCAAGTCCTTCTTAAGATATCATAACACAAGCTCACAGTGACCTTGACATTTGACCTATGGATACTAAAATCTACCCGGTTTATTGTTGAGTCCAAGGGGACATTTGTGCCAAATTTGAAGAGGTTCCCTTCATGTGTCCTTGAAATAACGCTCTCACAAGAATTAGACAGACAGCCTGAACATGAACATGTAGCTATTGCTGCTGCAGAGGCATACAAGTTCAAAAAGCCTGTTAAATAGTCATAAAGAACTCATAGTGTAGTCAACTATACAAACCTGGTGAAGCTGACGGTGAGCAGAGCTCCACAAACGGGTCCAACCCAGTAGATCCAGTGCTGGTTCCAGTGGTTGGCAGCCACTGCAGGGCCGAAGGCTCGGGCCGGGTTCATACAGGCTCCAGACACCGACCCTCTGAAACGAGAGCCAGCAGCACAAAACGACACTGTGACACAGCTGGTGACTAGAGTGATGCAGCAGTGTACTTTTAATTTTCGACAACAGAGACACCCCCCAAAGATAGAAGATTTAAATCTCTGTGCACAAATATGCAGGTTATACCAATACGTACTCTATACTCTATAGATTTGATTAAACATTAAACTGAAAAGTCAGTGAGCCCTATCAAGGTGTAACAACAAACCAATGACCCTTGGCATCCATCTGATAAAAATAATAATAATAAATACTTGTGAGGAGGACACTTGAGGACAAATGTTGTAATGTCTTCTGCGTCTCTGTTGGGTTAGCAGTCTGGTGCTGATTCCAGTATTTTTTAAAGAGTATTTTTAAAAATGGATGCATTGCATGCAAATGTAGGATTTTTTTATTTCTCTAACAGAATTTAATCCTGGCTATTTCTTGGTTGTGATTCGGATGACATAAATTAAATAAATGGTGACGTTGGGTACTTATAATTTCTATCTATGCCTCTGGTTGATGCTGAGGCTCTTACCCTGCAAATATGTTGGCGGTGACAGTCAGGCCGATGCAGAATGCCACCAATGGTGAGCGTGTTTGGCTGTTGATGGCACCCATACACACCACCGTGGTGAGGAACAGGGTCATCATCACTTCTGCCAGAGTGGTTTTACCCAGATCGTTGGTGATAAGGTCAAAGGCTCCTCCATTAGAAGCATCGTACACAGAAAAGGGAAAGATTGCCTGAAAATCAAATATATCATTCAATACACGAAAATATGACTGGAGTGAATCATTTATTACCGCCCTTTATTTTTCTTGCTAATAAAGCATGCCAGGAAGTTGAAGAAACTGAAATGTATCCGTGCTCTCTTCAAAACCAGATTTTATTGACAAAAGCAGTTATTAAGTAATTACTGTAAATTTAAGACATGAGAGCTGCTGGTCCACTGCTGCCTCAATCAGTTAGTTTGTCTGTGTTATTGTGTGTCTTTGGTCAATAGGAATTAAACTTTTAAAACACCAGTCACACAATAACACACACACAGTAGCTGATTGAGGCAGTGGTAGACCAGCAGCTCTCATGGTCAGTGAGGTAAAATGACTGTTTTTGTAAATGGAGTCTGGCTTTGAAACGAGCAAATATAAGTTTCACCTTTAGTTCAGGTCCCCATTAGATAGAGCTGCCTGTTTGTGAAATACTGAGTACACGACTGCATAAATGAGACTACTACAGCACGAGTTGTTGCAACTGGATGTTTTGATATTATTTTGTTGTTGTTACATGCAGTCCCCTTTCACTTCAGTTCATCAAAAGTTTTTGGATTCTTTTTTCACTGTTGAGGCATGAGACCATTTTCTTAAGGAATTCAGTGCAACTGTTAATGATATACAAAGAGTTATTTTGTGGGTGAGGTGTTCCCTTTTGTCAAAGTCTTGCAAGGATTAATCAAGATTTTGAGATGTTATGTGATTCTCAAAGTCAAAATTAAGAGATAATATAGTCAACATCAGAACTTCGAAAAACTTCTAAAAAGAATATGGAATAGTATGTCAAAATAATCTGTTAACTTAATACCTCATATTTTTTTTAATATAAGTCAAATTATATTGTAACTTTTTAAGATTCAATTAATAACATTTAAATTCAATTAAAATTAAATCGAATTCAGTCAACTTAAAATGTAATACTTGTCTTCCCAAATTTGGTCAACTCAAAATTTTAAGATTCACTCTACCTTAAATTTCAATTTGACTGAATTTGAGAAGACAAGTTGAATCATTACAAAATTACCTCTCAAATTAACTGACTAACTTTTCATGTTTTTTTTCCTTTTCCTGGCAGAATTGAGCCTCCATTGTTTTTTCTCACCTTGGTCAAACCAGCTCCGACCATCCCTCCCAGCATCTGAGCCAGGACATACGGCACCAGCAGAGGAAGCTTCATCCCTCCACACAGGTAGACGCTCAGAGACACCGCAGGGTTAAAGTGCCCCCCACTGCAATAAATCATCATGAACTTTACTTTCAAATGGTGTTATCAACTGATAATAATAACACCTTTCCTTTAGATATCAGGTAAACAGAGTATACAGGTGATTTTTTTTGCATCCAAACCAACTTTGTTGCATCAGATAGACTGAAAATCATTAGTATTTAAAACTTAATATTGCCTTCTCTGTCTAAATCACAGTACACAAACTTCCTCTTGTGCTTTACACATACTTTTTGGAGGAACTATTATAAATTATTATAACAAAAAGCTCAAAAACATACAATCTCAATCAGTCTTTACCTAATTTGCCCAAGCACCATGATGAGCACTCCCAGAGCCAGTCCATGTGCCACAGCCGGCTGGATGACACCACTTGTTTCCACGTTCCCGATAACAGACGCACAGCCCACAAACACAAACAGGCCGGTCCCAAACAGCTCAGCCAGGCAGGGCTGCACATACTCCTCAAAGATGCGCCTCTTTTTGTTTGTGTTGCCCCTCTCAGCTGACGGCTCTCCCGTCTCAGTGATGGTGAACACCTCTGTCTTGGTCTCTGTCCCGGACATCTTGACTTGGAAAAACCTGTACTGGTTCCACTGGTGGACGATAGCTTGCTCTGGGTGGTCTGGTGAATCTACACTTATGTATATGAGACACTCTGAGGTTGATCCATAAAGGACATACGCACATCCCTATTTTTTTCTGATGCCCCACCTTCCTGCAATTGTTTATACTCCCAGGACTGCTGGCAATCAGGAGAAGCTCATAAAATTATTAGTCCGGTGTTAGTCAGAGATAAGAACGAGGGTTATCAGCACAACATCAACACTTGTTTAGTTTAAGTCATACCACCTTTTTCTTTTTTTTAATGTCTGTTAAATCATTTTTAATACACTGTAAAATATGACAAGTTGATCTTACTTAGAATGATCTTGGAAAACAACTGCCTTGAAAAAAGGAAAGTAAATATAACTATTAATCTTAATTTATGTTTACTTTTTAATTTTCAGAGTAGCTGGTGATTTTTATCAACTCATCCTTCAACTCGATGTAGCAGGATTAAGGACAAATTATTTCATTTTTTGAAACCATGATTGAAAAATGACTGATAAATCTACACACAACCTTAAATCTACCTTGTAGACTTTACTTGATTATCACAAAGAGGATTTTGCCAATATTCAAGTTAGGAGATCTGTGAGTTCTGTTTTGTTAACGTGTTTAAGAATATACAAATAGGACTGACTAGTTTGCAGCCAGTAGAATTCAGATATATACACAGTAAACTTGGTTCACTGAAGGTGCTAAATCTTAGAGAGATTGATTTAGTTAAACCTCTCTTTTTTAAGTTGCAATAACTTCACAAAATTAAGTAAATATAACTGTATTTTATATATTTTATATTTTAACTAGATTTTTTCAAGTAAATTTGACTTGTCAGATTGTACAGTGTGTGTCTGAAGAGCTTTTTTTTCATGTTAAATGTGCAATAATGGAATAACTGATTTTCTGGCCACTTTGGGGACAACAGAAACAGGCTATGAACACAACACTTATATATGAACACTTTTACATTGATATGGTGAACTTGTTAATAGTGAAGGAAGAAGGGTTCAGATATTTTAGTTGGTAATAGTAGCAATACTGCAGTGTAAAAATATTCTATTAAAAATGAAAGTCATGCATTCTAAATCATGTAAAAATACATAAATATTGGTATAAAAATACACCAAAGGTAAAGTTTCTTATTATGCATAATGTCCCTTTTCAGAATCTTATATATCACATAGACATAAAAAGCAGGATCAGCAAACACATCTCAATCAACACGTTAACCCTTTAAAACCTACCATTATCAGTTTTGAAAAAAGAAAATAACACCTAGCGGCTGTGGCTCAGAGGTAGAGTGGTCGTCTTCTTAATCGGAAGGTCAGCGGTTCGATCCCCAGCTCCTCTGGACAACATGTCAAAGTATCCTTGGGCAAGATACTGAACCCCAAATTGCTCCTGATGCTGCGTCATTGGAGTGTGAGTGTGTGTGAATGATTACTGAGGAGCAGGTGGCACCTTGTATGGTAGCCTCGGCCACCAGTGTGTGAATGTGTGTGTGAATGGGTGAATGTGCCATGTAGTGTTAAAGCGCTTTGAGTGGTCAATAAGACTAGAAAAATGTTAAAAAATGTTTTCACAGCTCTCAGTCAGAAGCATTTTATCACATTACTGGTTAAGTTATCATGTTGTTGGGTTTATTTTCAGGTTAAGTGCAAATGTCATTGCATTTTAAGCCGTTATTACATTTTCAGGAAATTACGAGGGTGCTACAGGCCCGTCTAAACCCAGTGTTTGGTTTGTCTGTTCTGGGTTACTGTAGAAACATTGTGGTGTAACACGGCGATCTCTGTAGATGAGGACACGCCTCTTAAACTGCTCATTCTAAGATAACAAAAGCACAGTGATTCTTATCTTCAGGCGATTATACACTAAAGAAAATAGAATGACTGATTACTATATTACATTCCATTTCTGACAAGATATCCCCCTAAATCCTACACGAGACCTTAAACCCTTTGAAACTTGGATAGACATCACTTTTTGTGCTGCTATCAGATGCCTTTCACAAGTATTAAAACCTTAAAACAGAGTAAATTGGTTTGATTTCTTTCAAAAACATGGGGAAAATAGGCAATAAGCAACTTCGAAAGAAATGTTCTGCAAATTGCAAGAAATAAGATTTAGAGAATTATTTCAAAATAAAAGCTAGGAAAGAAAGCCCCAAAGAACTATATTTAACACTTTAGTGATTATATATATATATGATTATTTTTTTTATATATAATCATGATAGTGTTATGAAACTACTATTAAAATTATTTTAACTTTTAAGCAGTTTTTTTCAGGTCATTACCTTGGTTATTTTTGGTATGTTTTTACTTGACTTTTTGGTTTATTTTCTTTGGGGGTTTTGTGTGCTAATTTTCAGGTAATTTTTATACTTTTTACTATTTTTTTTCCAAATTTCGGGGTCATTTCTTCTTAAGCTGTCACCTTCCTCCCGTGTTTTTGAAAGAAATAAAGCCAATTTGCCCAGGTTTCATAATGTTAAATTTATATTAGTAATATAATTAGTAATATTACGATAGAAACCTTTCACATAGATGTAGTCCTGTAATCTGTCAGTATAAAAATATTGATTAAATCCTAAGAATAGCTGAATGTAAAGATGCATTTCTCTATGAATAAAGAGCTGTGCACACAGTAACTAAACGCACACAAACATTTATATAGCTTATTATAGTGATATCAGTGTGTACCTCCCACTGCAGATAACTGAGCTGATAATCTGATATGAAGTCCATAACAAAGTATATAAATCAACAGGACAGTCTTACACAAAAGGACTTTTTTATTCAACTGCAGTTAAACAGCCTTCATCAAATAGAATCACTAGTTATATCACATGCACGAGTGTGTCTGTTTTAAAAGAAAATGACTGTGGAAGTACAACTGATTAATAAATAAAAACAAAATGGCACATAAAACCAGAAAAGGACAAATATAAGACATCTGAAGACTTTTATATCTAACACAGGTAAGCAGGTTTTGAAATAAGGGATTGTGCAGAGAGTAACTCAATGCAGAGACAAATGTCCTCACAGTCCTCAGCCTCTTCATGTCTCATCTTGGAGACCTGTGAGGTCACAAAGGACGCTCGTCAAATCACATTCTGCTGATGGCGGGAGTTTTTGCACCGGAACAGCTCCCGGACGACGGCCTGACGGAGGACACGGGCTTCCTCTTTCCCAACGTCTCCTTTCCCTCTTCTTCTCCTGCTGTTGATTTTGGCGTGCACGCGTGTAAATCATGTCCCAACAGCGGAGCAGTTTCACACTCAAAATGCCAGCTGCGACAGACCTGAGGAAACACAACGTGACCTGTTCTTGTAAATCAATACACCAGAGAGTGAAGCTGGGAGGATGGGTGGAAATATGAACAATTTAGAACATATTAGTAACACAAAGTAAACACACTGATGGACAGCATGGCGCCATGAAGGTCACAGATGACCCTAAGCAGCCATGGTTTTCCTCCTCCAGCTAACTTTTCCATTTATAAAAACTTAACTGTGAGAAAAGTGTGTATTACCCAGGTTGAGTTTGTCCTTGGTGGCCCAGCAGATGCTGTAGTGTTGAAGCAGTTGTTGCAGAAGCTCCCGCTCATCTAGGAACTCCAGACGCTCGATTCTAAAAGAAATAAAATATTTGTTCATCTATTCAGGAAAGTCATCTTTTTAAAATCGTCCTTTAAAGGCAAAAAGCCTGCAGCACAGACTCATTTGTCGATCCTCATATAGTTGTTTTTAAGCGTCAGTATTTGTGCCTTTCATTCAGCTTTGCTATTGTAAAAAAGTCAAAGTCAATGAAAGTCATCAGTCATCAATAACACAAACTGAAAGGTCCAGTGTGTCAGGTTTAAGGGGATTTATTGGTGTATACTGGTCAGGATTGCAGATTGCGACCAGCTGAAACTTCTGGTTAGAACTCCTTCGCCAAAAATACTGAATAAAGCCGTTTCTAGGGCTCCCGTTGAAAGTCTGAGGTTTGAATCATCAGTTGGAGAACCCTCAGTTGACTGAGATTGCTTCAAATCACGCAGTCTTTTTTCTCCTGTGCAGTGTACTTCTGGGGACATTTTGGTCCCCAGATTTTGCTGTGAATTGAGTGCTCTTGACTGCCTGCTGCCTGCTCAAACTTTAAAAACTTTATATGAAAAACAAAACAAATCATCCAGTATTCATATTGATTTGGTAAATCCGATTCGACTGGCATAATCCTGAGTTGGGTAAAGCACTAGACATTTCACGTCAAAAGAATTCCTGATGCTCTCGTCACAGAGGGGCTGCTGACTAAAGAGGCTGACATGAAAACGTAAATGTCTCTGCCTAGAGCCAATGTTTGTTTCTCTGTTCTGGTCCCCTGTAGAAACATGGCAGTGAAACATTGTGATTTCCGTAGATGAGGACCTGCTCCCAATGTAAATATAAACGGCTCATTCTTACGAAAACACAACAATTCATATTTTCAGGTGATTATACACTATAGAAAAAATACTTATTATATTCTGTTTAAATCCTAAACACTGGACCTTTAAGTCCGACATATAGTATATGTCTCTATTATTAAGATATTCCTATATCAGAGTTTTTAGAAATTCAAGCAATTTAGTATCCATGACAGTACTGCTCCCACAAATTTGGACCATAAATTCATGCAGCAGAGGCTAAAATATTTTGCCTTTTAGTTTATGTAGTTAACACTCCATAATGCACCTCAGTGACATCTTTGGTTGGACATTCTGCCTGGTAAGGGTGGATACTGAACTCTGTTCTTTCAAGGGGACCAGCCGAATTACGTCGGTAGTACTGAGAACAGATTCATGTTAAAACAATTGGTGCCAAATTTCCGTACCTGCGAGCGCATCTGGGTGACAGCCAGGTTCGGACAGGAGGCAGAAGTGCAGCGATAGTGCGGTAGTAGCTTCCCAGCACCTCCACCTCCCTTTTGAACCTGGTGTGACACCAGGTTAACCCTTTGATACCTAAGCAAATAGGTTTGATTTCTTTCGAAAACATGGGAAGAAGGAAATGAGCAACAAAATTCCTGGAACATTTCTTAGCAAGTTGCTCATTGCCTTTTTTTTTACCATGTTTTTGAAAGAAATCACATCAATTTGCTCAGGGTTTAAAGGTAATACTTGAGAAAGGTGTTTGAAACAGCACAAGAAAAGTGATTTCACTCCAGATTTTTGAGGGTTAACTTAGTATGGCGAGAAACCGAGAGAGCGAGGCTTGTTCACCCCCGAAGGTAATTCAAAAATTACTGTAAAATACAGAAAAAAGTTAAAAGTTCAGGTGTATCGTTTTAAATGTGAACAATAAGATAACCCTACCACCTGTTAAATGCCCAATTCTATAATAATATTGGGAAGAGTGAGTCACAATGCACTGTTTAAAATGTGTGTATCTAACAAATACAGCAATTTTTGCACAACTGAGTTTAAAAGAGTACTAATTGGATTTTGGGTGATGTTCACTTACCTTCCCACATCCTCCTGAGGCAGCATACTGTAAACGGTCATCATGTCCAGAGCATCAGCGTGCTCCCAGCCCATCTTCAGGAAACGCTCCTTCTGCAAACAGCACACATTAAAACTCTTCACTGAGTCTGTAAAGATCTCCTTCAATCATTCTTACAGTCCGGACTTCGCAGGTTGCTGCCCTCACAGAGACACTCAGCTCAGAATAACCCTCTACATAACTACATTTTTTTTTTGTCTTGGTTGTAAAATCTTGAGGTTACCTGAGAGTCCAGAGACTGACAGGTCTCCACTCCCGCCAGGGTGCACTGACGACGCTGCAGGTTCTCGATCATCACCTGACCAAACCGATCGCTCATGTTCACCTGAACACACACATTATATTACTAAATCTCAGCTCTGTACACAGGCAATACTTCAGTCTATTACAATACATCCATAGAAACATAAAGAAGCATGCGTGAGGTAACTGTTCTCCTGCTGTACCTGGATGAGGTCATTTTGTTTACCTGTTCGTAGTTGATGAACATGGCGGTGTGGAAGGTTTCTGCAGCCCAGTGAACCACATTGGAGGACTGGGAGGGTGTCATGTAGACCAGCACACACTCTGACAGCAGCAGTGTGGGTAATCTGGGAGGGAGAAAAGTAAAAGACAACATAGAGAAAACACACAGTGAGAGAGAGAGAGAGTGCACCTTTAACCAGCTCCTAAATGCAGTATTTTTTTGGATGACCTCAGTGCTTTAATGCACTGATACTCTACTTGCTTTGCTTAGGGGCCACTTTTGCAAAATGACAGGAGGCCAGGGGCCAGTCACAGGATGTTTTTCATATTTTAGGACGTCTCTAGGATTTTAGGACATTTCTGAGACTTTTGGACATTTCTGGATTTTAGGACACTGGGGGCTTAGCTAGGACATGATCCGCCACTGGCACTTTTTTTTTTTTAAAAAAAAAGCTCTACTTTGAAGTTGTTTATGCACTCTGACACCTTATGTATACTTAAAGTACAAAAACAATTCCCAGTATAAATCACTTTATTTTCATTGTGAATTAGATAAGATTAAAAAAGTTATTAAATTAATTAGATTAAATGGCCTGGCACCCTAGTAGGGGCCAGATTTGGCCCACGGGGACAAGTTCAGTATCATTCCCTTAAAGCTTCAATCATTGTCAAGGTGATCAACGTCCAAATCAGTTTTGAGATGTTTCGTATATTTTGTTTTTTCTACAGGAAAGAAGAAACTGAAAAGAGGAGTGGAGTGTAAGACCCAGATTAAGCCACTGTCATCCGCGTGATCATTGATTGCAGCTTCTGACGAGGAAAAAGCAGGTGAGACAAATATTGGATGGTTATCAGTGACTGTTGTAAAGAGCTTGCTTTTGGATCTAGGGATGTAATTTAGTGACCCTGGCACTCTGAGTTGTTAACCTTTTGATTCCTAAGCAAATTGGCTTAAAAAAAAAGCAGTAAAAAGTACAAGAAAAAATAGCAAAAATTAATAAAATGCAAACAAAGAGGAAAAATGTGTGCTCAAAAAAATAATTTATCTGTAAAATATTCTTAAATATATAATTAAGATCATTATATAGTTTTTTGGACATTTTCCCTACCTATTTTTAAAATATTTTTTATAATCTAGGTTTCAAAGGGTTTATAACTTACTCAAAGTCCTACTAACGTCGGGTTGAGTTTGGGTGGCTGATTAGTAGGGCTGCACCCTAAAAGTCCAGAATTGTACTCATCGGTCAGACACCCCTCAGTCAACTATGACTGCTTTAAGTGTAGTTGTGATTTTATTTTATTTTTTGTCAGTTTGGTGTACATTTATGGGGATGTTAAGGTACCAAGAGCTACTTTAGAGAGCCCACCTCTCTGTGATGCTGCTCTTTGGTACAGGCAGCTCCGTACATGGCTGAACGGCTACTTAATTTATACGTCTATGGGTTTTATTAAATATCTATTCTGTTGCACATTTCCAATCTGTCGTTTGTGCCGTTAGCTTGTTTATTATATATGGATGTCACTGTCCTACTGAAGCCCATTTAAACTCTCAAACTCTATATGGAAAAAAATGAACAAATTGGCCAATAATTGTATTGAACAGCCATATTTGATTATGACATCATTCTGATTTGGGTAAAGCCCTGCTGATATCTGGAACAAACTACCAGAAAATATCAGGTCTGCTGAGAGTCTGAGTTCTTTTAAGTCAAGGTTAAAGACTCACCTGTTCACTGCTGCCTTTGACTAAAAGGCTTTTTACTTTTTAAATTTTATATTTTACTTCTTGTTTTTATATTTTTGGGTTTTATCTGTTGTTTTCCTACTTGCTGTTTTTAATCACCTTTTACATGCTTCTTTTATAATGTTTTAAATGTGTTTCCTTTCCCCCTGTTGTTGTATTTCAATGTTCTGTGTGAAGCACCTTGAATTGCCTTGTTGCTGAAATGTGCTATACAAATAAACTTGCCCTTGCCTTGCCTTGCCTTGATCGGCATATATGAATGTATATGTTGTCGTTTTTTGGCTACCCGTCAAAACTTGGAATATTTACATGTAAGTACAATTGAAGGTTCGAAGCTCCATGCATAGAATTCAGGACAGCCCTGGTTATTTTTACTTTTTACAGATGTTGTAATTTGTTGTGATAATGCACATTGTTTTTCATTGAGCTAAGCAAATTAGAAAACAGTTAAACTTTCGATAAATCTCTCAATGAGTGCAGCAGGAGAGACACCAAAGTACACTGACAGACGAACACAACCTTCTCCTCACTCTCATCCTCTAACATCTTAACCCCTTACACTCTGAAATCTATCTCACTCACAGTGGAATATTTCACTCTAACCTTTAGTGTGAGTGTGCAGAACACAAAAAAAGGAACGACCCTCGCTCCTGAACAATAAAGACTAGTAAAAACAAATCTAAATTCACACCCAGCAGCTTCCTTAAAAGCAGAGCCTCTTGCTCTGTGTCAAACTTCCCTTGATAAATAAAGGTAGTAATGTGCGAGTTATGAGCTGGGGCCACAGAAAACATCCCATCATAGTCAAAAGGATGTCTGTGCCATCCGACTACTATAAACTAGCCATGTGGCTCTGTCCACTGCTGCTGATAAATTAAACTTCACTCCACCGTCACTCAGCATCTGGAGGGTTAAAAGGAGACTGTAAAAGTTCACAAAAAATGAATTTATGTCAGTTAAAGTTGATTTAAATGGCACAAATGAAGAAACTTCTCAAACTTTGATTTAAAACATGTCATGCTACCACCATCCTTTTAGTCACACATTTAGTAATATTTAGCCACAGTTACAGTCCACAGGAGGTTCAGTGTTTGTACATTTTTGTGTGGGGAATCCTTTTAAATCAAGCTCCAGATGTCAGACATTACATCTGCGTTACAGACACACAGACGCACACTAGACTGGATGATTCCACCAAATAAAATATAAACCATACGCCGTTTTTCAAAACGGAATCCTTTGTTTAGCATGAGATGAGTAAGATCTAGTGATCTTTTCACGTACTCTGGGTTGAGCTGAAACTTCTTCAGTTTTTCATCCAGATTGGAGACGTCTCTGAGGTCGGCTCCGATGATACAGTACCGGTCTGAGTCGAGGCTGTGGGCGTCTGACGGAGCAAAACACAAACACTGTGAGGGAGATTTTCTGACCTCAACCACACAGACATGTGATGTAATGACTGTAACTCGAGTTCATTACCGAGCAGTAAGGAGTCTGTGGAGTGGGTTTCGATGAGCGGTTTGGACAGAGGCGGTTTAGTCCTGTCAAAAAAAGAAAAAAAAGAAGAAGAAATGAACAATTCATAACTAAAACTGTCAAAAAATAAATAAATAAGAAATACAAAAGTCACACTGAAATCAGGAATTTTACATGCTACAAGCATCAGGATGTTGTGATCACACCATGTCACACAGATTCAAACAGTCCTTGTGAATTCTGAGTGACACACACACACACACACACACACACACACATATACACATACAAAACAATGAAAAAGCATAACATGCATTGCAATTTTTTATATTTGTTTAGAAAATGTTCGGTCTCTTTTTGATGAAATTATGTTGGGCTTAATGTGAATACCAGTAGGTATTATTTACTTAGAAATTTTAATTCTTTACTTACTTACTACTAAGTGCAGCTCTGTCTCCCTCTACAGATCACTTGCTCACACTGCAATACCTAAGAGTTTTCAATGTACTTCCTAGATTTTCCATATTAATAGGCCTGTAATACGCCTGTTATGCAGTAACATAGTTCACAATATATAACATCATAATCAGATCTTCTGGTCTGTAAGGGAAGCTTTTGGCTGATGTGGTGCGTGTGTAAAAAACACAGTATGGGGGGCGGCGGGGGGGGGGGGGAGAAGTAAGTAAACTATAATATGATAAATATAATAATTCATCTTTACTTGATGTTGTGTATTTTTCTGGCCACAACTGTTGAAAGTCGACTTCAAAGGACTTGCGAGGCATCAGGTTTTCATCCTACAACACAAACACACACACTCAAGGTCTGTGCATTGAACTCTGAATATAGTTAAATGTGTGTGATGCTGTCTGCTCGAATCAGACAGGAACAACATCCACACGAGACCAGTGCCGAGTCACATTCAGACTCCTGCGGTGAGCTGTGACGTTGCTACAAACCTTGAGTCTCCAGAACGTGGTGTCCAGTCCAGCTCCCAAATTGATCACTTGACAGTCGCACTCTGCTTTCCTTATAAACGCGTCGAGGAGATGGTTGACCCCTTGAACGCGGGCATAGTAACCTGTCAGATGAGATAAGGGAATGGTAAAATAAAAGACACATCGGGGTTGATACAATCACAAATAAGATCATGAATATGGAGCCTCTGTAAACATTAAGGGAGGTTTTGATGGCTGATATCGACCACTGGTTTCCAACCTTAGGGTCTCCACCTCCACTAGGGGTCGCCAAAGTTTCACAGGGGATTGTGAGGTCTTACTGATTTAAAAAAAACAAAAAACAAAACATACAGTAGGCCTATATCTCAGCATTATCATCATCTCAATGAAAAAAATTATTATTATATTATTTTTAAAGTTTAGATTATTATTCAAGATAAAAAAAAATCTCAGAGGATAAGGGCACAGAGCCTTCACTCTGCTAAACAGTCTCATCCTGCAGAGAAAAAAACTTTGAATTTGTTCAAACAAAAAATGAGAAAATAAAAATTAATTAATTAATTAATTAATTTAGAAAATTACATGACAAAAACGGAGAATTGTATTTAAAAACATAAAAATATCAAGAAAACTCATCTTTGGTGTAATATTTACAGGAAATAATCTCCTAATGAAGCTGTGTTCACTGTTGCGGATAATTGTACCCTTACAATAATTGTTAATATGGATATAATATTAAATGAAACATATTTGAATTTAGTCAGAAGTCATTAAATTACTCAATGATAAACCAAAGTATGGGAAGAGTTACTTATGAATAAAGAAAAAATGTATGTTAAGGTATGTAACTGACCTCTGTTGATTTCTGGTGCCTTCCGCTCTCCTACCGATCTTGCGAAATACTGGATATAGGGGTCCTTCCAGTAGCCTTTACTGGTAGCAAACCTAGTATATAACATTTTATACATTTGATGAGGTTTTGACATGCATGATTAAAGCTGTAATGAAACAAAAATGATTTTTATTTGAACTTACTGTAGGCCGTAATAGCAAATAGCCATGCAAATCAGTTAAAATAGAAACAAAATGTTACAAAATAACATACAATAATAACACTATACAATAGCTAAAATTCAAAATGCAGGACAATAAGCATGTCATTGTCCATGATAATACAAGTATATTTGTTTAATATGATTAAAAAATATTGCATTGTGAAAAAATTGTGATAAAGGTAATAATTGGAGAATTAGCAGCACATACAGGTCCAGGTAGACACAACAACAGGGTCATTTAAATATATTTACTATTTATTGATTGAAGGCAGGATTTCTTTCTATTTGGCAACTGTTTAGATGTGTAATTTTTGATCAATTTTATTTTGTTGTACTTTATATATTTTATACACAATCTGAATCTCCCAGTATATTACTGTTGTTCACAAACTAAAGAACTGAGAAATATTTTTTATATGGTTTTTACTGAATATTTGAAAGCAAACTACATTTTACACAAAAATCACAAAAATATGCTGAAATATTGCCCATCCGTAGTGAAAGCTCTCTGAGCACCCCCTCTCCCCTTTAAGGCTCAAAATGGTTTCGTCTGCTCCTGTGCTGATGTACACTGTCACTTCTTTCCTCAAGAAAGGGAAATTAGAATTCAAAAACAGAAAAGCAATGATGGAAATCAGAAAATTACTTTTTGTTTAAAAAAAATCAAAAGGTAATTGAGAGAGGAGGGGTCGGGGGGTCCACAGTCACTGCTGTAGAGCCCAGAATTTGGTGCTACGCCCCTGATAATGTCAAAGTAGTAGGTTAAGTGCTTCATGCAGCATGGCCTTTGATATAACTCCTACACCTGTCTAACTTCAGTCACCTTAACGTGATGCAGTTATGATTGTAGGGTTAAATCATTCACTTCGCTGCCTGCTGTTACCTTTTACATGTGGTGGCATCGTCACAGGTCGCCCTGACCGCTTCATCAGAAGTGTCCGTGTCTGTGAAGGGCTGCCGAGCTGCCATCAGTGATCCCGACGCGATGTAAACATAAAAATTAAAGCTGCGAGCGTCTCATAACCACCTCCACCTGCTTTAGCTACAAGGCTAACAGGCTAGCTCGATATTGACAGATGGGATTATTTTGAAAAACGGAGAAGGAGAAGAGCAAATCCGCGAGCGCAGTCAGGTTGTTCAGGTACTTCTGAATAATTAACAAAACGAGAGTTGTATGAAAATGATCGTTACTTAACAAAAGAGTTATATTTAGGTGGCTAAGAACAACTCTACGCAAGACATGCACGAACACTTCCGGCCATATGATTAATACTTCCGGTTAGTATTTTCAGATTAAAAGTGTCACAGCAAAAAATGTCTTATTTTGCACACATTACACAATCCCAGCAGTATTTCGCGTGGTAAAAACGGTGTCTGGATTATAATCTGCTAATTACTGAGTTTTGCACTAAGTATCATCTTTATTAGTCATAAGTAGTTTTTTTTCTTAGGTTTGCATTGTTTGACTATTTAGGGACTGTTCTTTATTTAGCCTGCCAGAGGAGAGGGGTTGCTTGGGTGTATGGAGGCATATGTGTCACGAAAATATTAATAAAGCATTTAAATAATCAGTTGTTGACGCAGACATGAATAAATCTGCTAATCAGTTTATTAATATTAAAATAAATTGACTAAATTACGCACTAATTTATTAATTGATAATGTCATGGGCAATAAAAAGAGGAAATATAATAATTTTTTAAATTAAAATATGAACCCATTAATCAATAGTTGTACTTAAAAATTATTTAAAAAATCAACATAAAACAGTCAATAAGTACATCATTTGAAAATAAATTATTTAATAAATACATAATGATATAAGATATAAAAATCTATTTGAATATGCAGTTTCATTATCTTTTATATGTATTCTTTAATGTTTTGGGGGCTTCAGATGGTATTGCAAATAAATTCAAACATATAATGTTTTCCTCCCCCAAGCCTAAAGTCCCGCCTCAGTGTTTAAAAAATTACCTCTCTGGTTGCCTCTGGTAGGTAACTCAGAATTTGAAAAATGGAGATAAAATGTTTCTCCTGAATAGTCAGACATCAACTCAATCAGTAAAAAACATGCCTGAATAAGAAGCATCAGAGCCAGATCACCCCTTTGATCTGTTTTATTGTAAGAATGAGAGTGAAGACAGCACAAAAAAGTGAAAACACAGTCTTACTTTGGGGACTCAAAACAGTGAAAACAATAAAAAGGCGTTGAACAGTGGCAGGACATCCACCAAGTCCCGTGTGCACTATAGAATTCAAAGCTCTCTCACATTTCCTTGCAAACTGTGTGGGGACATCCTGCCATTACAAAGCATTGAGGACGCCTCGTGTCACTCAGATAATCAAGAATTCCTTTGTGGCATCTGTGGAGTCTGAATCCCTCAGAGATGCAGCATGCAGAGGAAAGTCACATGAAAGAAATAGAGACTTGTCCTACTTGTGGAGGAAACTTTATCGAAAATCTATTTGAGGATCCTCACTGAGGAGAAACCAAACAGCTGCACAGCCTGCAGCAGAGAGTTTTTTGTAAGACCTCAGCTGCGAACGACCACACACAGAAACTTACATTTCATGGTGTGCTTCTCTGATTTTAGCCAAGCGACCTGCATCACTCACATTATAAAGTGTTTGTCCTCACTAAAAAAACATACATTGAGATAAATTTAACTTAAGTGATTGTGAAGCTAACAACCGGCTGAATAAGGACCTATAACTTCCATCTTCCAGAAGCGTAATGCATTTTGCTCCTGACAGAAGAGTTATTTTACTGGCGTCATTTACTGGTGTTGCCATTAAGAGTCACTATTGGCTCACAGCAAAAAGGAAGTGGGTTTGGACCAACGATACTCAATTTACGGCCCAGAGGCCAAATCTGGCACCTGATAGGGTACCAGGTGCCATGCAGCCATTTTATAATTAACAAATAAATAAAGTGATTCACATGGGGATTTATTTTAACTTTTAGTATACATAAGGTGCCAGAGTGCATAAAACGGCATCAAAATAGAGCTTTGGAGGATCCCCCACATCCCCAACCAAGGTTCTAACTAAGCCTCTAATGTCCTAAAATCTTAAAAACGTCCAAAAATCCTATAATGATCCTAAAATCCTTGGAATGCCCTTAAATCCTGGAAACGTCCTACAATCCTAAAAATGTCCAAAATTCTACAAATGTCCTAAAATCCTACAAATGTCCTTAAATTCTAGATATGTCCTAAAACCCGAAACGTCCAAAAATCCTAGAAATGTCCTAAATGCGAGAAATTTCCTAAAATCAGAGAAATGTCCAAAAATCCTAGAAATGTCCCAAAGTCCTAGAAACATCTTAAAATCCTAGAAATGTTCTAAAATCTTTAAAAAAAAAAAAAAAAAAAATCCAAAATCTGAGACATGTCCTAAAATCCTAGAAATTTTCTAAAATCAGAGAAACATCCTAAAATACTTTAAACATCCTAAAATCCTAGAAACACACATCAGGCTGCTGCAACTGGCCCCTGGCCTTCTGTGATTTTGCAAAACTGGCCCCCAAGCAATGCAAGTTGAGTATCCCTGCATTATGGGATGCAGAAAAACAAGCACAATTATGAATGCAGAAATCCTAATTTGCAGTATTTGTTTTCATTCACTTGTGTTGTAGGATTTTCTGGGCGTGATGGCTCCATGTGTGTCTCCTGTCAGTGTCCAGAGGGAGGTGTTGCAGTGTGTCAGATGCACTAACGTTACTTCCTGCCCCCCCTCCTCTCTCGCTTTCAGAGGCCGAGGTGAGGTGAGCCCTGAGCCGCCGCTGTGTTCACTCAGCTCCGCGCTCTGCCCTGCTCCGCTCCGACGGATTATCCAGCTCGGTAACGTTAGCTCGCCGGCTAACGGGTCCACACAGCAGGCGAGGAGAGCCATGAGAAGCCGCTGGAGCCGGTGAAAGTGAGTCACGGATTAACTTCGGGACTTTAATGTACGGGAACAGACAGAAAAGGAGTTTAGCGGATCATGGTGTCGGGAACTTTTCTGTAGGATCTCCTCTGGGGAACGGTTAGCTGCTGCGGGGCTAACGAGGCTACAAACTATTTTTAATTGGCTTTGGCTCGATGGCTGCTGCTTGTTTTGCCCCGTCATAGCGACAGCTTGGAGAATTAAATCTGTGGGAGAGGCCCTGACAACTTCATGACAAACCAAAACCAGAAACTTAGGAAGACAAGACTGGAAAGGGACCGAAAATGAAGAAGCAATTCAACCGGATGAAACAGCTCGCCAATCAAACAGTTGGCAGGTCAGTATTAAAGTTAAACACACTTTATTTTGCATCTTTCTAACCTGACTTCCAAAGCTTTGTTATTAAATTGAACTCTCATCTGTTGTGCATACTTTCCCCTTAACTCGCTTTCTATCCGTTTATGGCGCAGGGATGTTATAAAAGAGGAGAAAATCACATTTAAACACAAATCTAATCAGTGAGACAATGAGGACAGTGTTCCATGAATGAATCAGAGGCTTTTCTGGCTGAAGGACATGACACTGCTAATAAAAACTGGATGTGGGAATGCTGTCTGAACCCAGCCAGATGTCCTCCTCAAAACACTGCATCTGTGCAGTGTCAGCACTGTCTGCATGGGAAATAAACCCCAGCAATGATGGTGCATTTTGCTTTTGAGTCACTGTCTGTCATTTTAAGGTTTCATTCTGCTGTCAGAATCTGTGTGAAACAGCACAAGTGTCCTTAAAAGGAAAATATTACCGTTAAAAGAGATCCCGATACATTATCCATCCACACAACTTAATAATGATCCTTAGCTAAAGATCCAATATTATCACGATACTTTTGTCACAATACAATATTATTGTTATTTTAACCCTTTGAAACCTGGAGCAATGTAACTTTTTTTTTTTGCTTTAAGGTGCCTTTCACAAGTATTTTAACCTTTGACCTGAGCAAACTGGTTTGATTTCTTTTTAAAAACATGAAATGAAAGCCGATGAGCTATTTGGTAAGAAATGTTCTACAAAATGCAAGAAATTGGTAGATTTGAGAACTATTATTTTTTAAAAAGCTAGCGAAAAATGTGAAGAGAAAACGGCTAATAAAAAAACTGCATTTATAATTATCATGATTACATATATAAAGTTATTTTACAAAATTATTAAGCACCTTTTTAAGTCTTGTTTGCGTAGTTTTTTTTTTTTTTCTTTTCTCTTTTTTTCTTGTTTCTTGTGCTTATTACAATTTTTTTATCCTATTTTTGGGTCATTTCTTTTTCGTTGCTCATTGCCATCTTACCAGGTTTTAAAGTAAGCTGAGTATTGTGATAAAATACATTTTTTTTTAATGTATTAATCATGTATTAATCAATTAATCATTTTTTTCAACTGCAAATTATGGAAAACTTTGAAAAATACAAAGTTTTCATCAGCTTTTCATCTCAAATCAGTCATTTTTGCAGCAGCAAAACAAATCTAGTGAAATGAAAGAGCTTTGTTATTTATTTTATTATTCTAGTGGGCTACCAAAAGTTGAATTTGTATGTGCAAAGTAAATAATTTATGTAACAAAAAACAGACACTGTGTTTCAATACAATATTCACGCAGAAAATATCGTCATACTGTGCTGTTTAAATTTTTTGGTTTTCTGCTGTCAGAATCTGTGTGAAAATGTAAAAATGTACACTAAGACATCTGGCCAAGGATAGAGATGCACCAATACATTGTTTTGGATTTCCAAGTGCCATATCTGTATATGAAATAAAACCTGGCAATGATGGTGCATTTTGCCTTTGAGTCACTTTGTTTCATTGTAAGGTTTTATTCTGTGGGCTTTGGAAATTGGCACCAGTCACAAGCCATTTGCAAGTAAAATATGAAAGAGGCTGATATAGATTTGCTACACTTGCCAGCACAAAAACAATGGATATCTACTAAGTGGCTGATCGAATTTGAATTCCATCAACCACAGGGACTTACAACTCCAATTCTGCTGTCAGACTCTGTGTAAAATAGCAGAAATGTCTGATTTGGAAATCATACAGTAAGGATAGGGATGAACCAATGCATATTTTTGGATATCTGAGTGTTGGCACTCTCTGCATGGGAAATAAACACCAGCAAGGAGCCCAGTGGTGGTGCATTTAGCTTCTGGCCATAGCTGAGTCACTTTGTTTTATTATAAGGTTTTATTCTGCTGTGAGAATCTGTGTGAAATAGCAGACTTGGAAAGGGTTGCAATGATATACTGATTTCAAGGCATACCTTGGTATGAAAGTTGAGTTATCATACTGTGTACATTCACTTAACTAGGAAGTTGAAAAAATGCATCAAGACAGAGAATCTGTCCCGTGCATCAACTTTCCTTCTCAACTGCCTTTTTAACATACTTCTGTTTTAATGAAAGGTCTCAAGTTTCTATTATGAAAAAGTGTGTTTTAACCAAAACAACAACGAAAAGCCCATTCCTTTAAGGATAATTGTCTCTAATAATGATAATACTAATGATGTAAAACCGTACACCAACTTATTGTTATTTTTTCTCAGACAGTTATTGTATCGTGAAATTCTGATGCCGTTGCCGCCCTTGTTTTGGAAAAAAATTACAGTAAGGAATGTGGCCAAAGATACGGATGCACCAAGTTTGGATATCTGAGTGTTGGCACTGTCTGCATGGGAAATAAACACCAGAAAGCAGCCCATAGATCGTGCATTTTGCTTTTCACTTTTGGCTCTCCCACAGTTGAGTCTCTTTCTTTCATTATAAGGTTTTATTCTGATGTCAGAATGCACTTTGCCATATTAAATCATTTCATGATTAATACTGCCTTAACCCGTGTGCATTTTTGCAAGAGCCTGCAGAGAAGAGGCAGGATTGCAGACATGGCTATTGTGTGTTGAGTTTGCTGTGTAAAATGTGCAAACGTGACAGGGAAATAAGTAAAAAAATGTTTTAAAAAAATGCTTGTTTCCCAACACGTTAAACGTCAACAGCTAAAAATGTAATTTGACTGAAACTTATTAGGTTTTCCAAGCAGATGTTAGCTGATAACAAAAAGCAAATTATGATGTTTGGTGCAGAGTACATGTCTGGTCTGACTCATCCTCTTTGCAGCTGAGTTCAGACGTCAACCGAGGGGAAAAGAGCTGCTCTTTGCTCCATTCAGCAAGGTTTGCTTTCTCTCTGTGCTGTTAAAGTATCAGTAAGAGCTTTTTCCATTTGTGAAACATGAGACACTCGGCTCAAACTTAAAACATAAAGTAGATTAATGTGTGTAAGTGATGGATAAGTATCTGTCTGTCTCCACTCCGACCGTCCTCTCCCTCTGAACCTCTAACTGGCTGCAGTGTCTGAGCTATTAAGTGAATGGATCCACAAATAAAAGTGAACAAAGAGAGAGCGTTCTGCAGTGTTTATGCTCGTCAACTCGTGCCACTGCGCCGTTGTGTGATGACACAGCGTCCCTCTGTAACTGGATATCTAAAGTAGCGATGGCTGCAGCCTGTCCCTGTGTGGACATGGGGGTCAGACGTCACAGGATGTTTTCATCATGAGCGGTTGGCTCTCATGATGTGTGTGTGTGTGTGTGTGTGTGTGTGTGTGTGTGTGTGTGTGTGTGTTTTGTGGCTTTGTGGCTTTGGGAGCCAACAGTGTTTGGCACCTCTGGCAGACAGCGGGTGCACCTAATACTGGATGGTACCAGATAAAACTACCGACAGGCTCTAAATAATAATGTGTCATCTCGAAATAGTCAATGGAGGCGTTGACACATAGTTCTCCTGGTTGGAATTCCTTCAGTGTTCATTGTTCGGGAGATTTTTTTTTAATAGGGAACCGAATTAGAGGTCTCTTCCTCTCCAAAACAAACAGACCAAGTGATTTAAAAAACACGAAATAAATAGAGCAGTTTCATGTTAGAATATGAGTGATGTTGTTAGTGCCCATGAAAACCTGAATGTCCATATCTAGAGTCAGTGTTAGGTTTGACTGTTCTGGGCTACTGTAGAAACATGGCGGTGCATCATGGCGATCTCTGTAGACGAGGACCTGCTCCTTATGTTGATATAAACGGCTCATTTTAAAGTAACAAAAATACAGTTCTTGTTTTCCGGTGATCATAAACAAAAGAAAACAGACTTGATTGTTATATTCAGTTTCTGACAATAAACCCTATTATATCCTACACTCTTGGAACTTTGAATAGCATGACATATTTCCATGTTAATGTAAAATTTCAGTTGCTGTTAACCCTTTGAAAGCAGAGCAAACTGGCTCGATTAGTTTCAATAACACTGGGTAAAGGCGACGAGGAACATAGGAAAATAAACTGAAAATAAGTAAAAAAAGATTTGATTTGATTTTTTTATTTTGAACATGTAAAAAAAGGAAATAAAGAAATATTGCACAAAAACAGACAGACAAAAAGCAAAGTAATAATTACAATTAAAAACAAAGCAAAAGAAAAGTAAATAACAACAGAATTTTCTGAAAATAAGCTAAATAAAATATAAAAGTAAAAAAAAACAAACAAGAAAATTACCTGAAAACAAGGAAAAAAAGTTATTCAGTAAAAAAACAATAAACGAGAAACTTACCAGAAAATAAGAAAAAAATAGAGATGTAAAAAAACACACACAAACAAGAAACTAAGCAGAAAATAAGCAAATAAATACAGTAAAAAAACAAACAAGAAAATGACCTTAAGAAACTGTTAAAAATTAAATTCATATCCATTTTTTTTTGCAACATAATTTGAAATAAATTTGCGGGCAGACATTTAAATGCTTATGAAGGGCATCTGAACACAGCTCAGGATAACTGATTTAGATCCTAATAAAGGTCTGAAGGTTAAAAAAAAGTGCCTTTATTATTCCTGCATCTCATATTATCCTAAAGGGAAGACATGACAGAAGAAAAAACAACCCTCAGGAATAAAAGAGGCTTTGTTGAAAGAAAATATAGCTGTATTTGTTTATTTAAAGAGAATATTTTCCTATTGGAGGAACAAACATTTTGAAGAACCAACTTTCTGCTTCTTCTGGGCACAGCTGGAATACTCATAATTTCCTCACTGCAGTCTAGCAGCAGTAAATTAGAAGTGGAGAGCGTGTAATGCAGAAAACAGACATTTGCATGTGTGTGTGTGTGCATGCTCTTTTGCAGGTGGGTTAATTAGTCGTGCACTCATATACGTGCCCTTCTGAATGAGTGATCTGTCAGAGTTTGGATTAATATGATTTGTGCATCGAGTTTGTGCCTGCTCGTGCAAAAGTTTGGAGTGCAGAGGCTCCTCTCCGCTGCCCTCTGGGTTCCTGTGATTGTGCATCGGCAGAACACCGTGTCCAGAAAGCAGCAGCTCGGAGGAAGTCTCTCCTTCTTCTTCTACAAACAGGAAACTGCCTCCCAGAGACTTGCCAGCGCTTTCTAGAGAAGAGGGAGATTGATGTGGAGAGAGAGTGAAACTGAGGTGCAGTGAAAAACAGTGTGTGAGTCATGCCAGGGAACATGGAGAAGATTTTGTTTTGTCTCTTGGAAGCGTAGTTCAGTTTGCTATTTTCGAATCTCCAGTTCTGTCCAGTAATATTTGCTCCAGGTTACGGTGGTTAGGAGATAACATATAAATGGGGCGTGCCGGGCTATAATCTGCATACAGATAAACTAACAGTGATGCTCCATAGAAACAGAATGAGGTCAATATTCTGCTTGCATGTGATTTTTAAGAGTGTGTTTTCTCTGTTTGGCTCGTAATAATGACATCACCCTGATCGTGAGCCCCAGATAAGATTTTCAGTGACTGAGGAAGAAGTTTGTTAAACACTGATTCACATGATGCAGTTCTATCAAGGAGTGAGGACAGAGGCTGCTTATAAGGGTCACAGTCCAGACAAGGAGGACACCTTAGATCATTTTTTGTGCGGGGGTCTGATCCCAGTACGTTCTGACTCCCTGCAGGATCAGCAAACGTTCTGTTTCAGCCAACTTCAGCCTGGTTAGCATGAGCTAACACAGCAGCTAAAATCCAACACGAAGCTGTTAAACGGTCCCAAAAAACTTGCAGTGACACAAAAACAGTTCAACTCTGTCATTAAAGTGCTTAATAACTGTTCCCTGCTGTACAAGTACAACCTGTACAGCAGGGGTGCTCATCTTGCTTTGCTTGAGGGCCACTTTTGCAAAATGACAGGAGGCCAGGGGCCAGTTGCAGCAGCCCTATGCATGGTTCTAGGAGTGAAGAACATTTCTGAGATTTTAACACTTTTTGGATGCACAAGCTTTGTTTTGATGCTGTTTCATGTACTCTGGCACCTTATGTATATTAAAAGTATGAAAACAGTCACCAGTGTGAATCACTGTATTTTTATTGTGGATTATAAAATGGTTGAGGGGGGCACCCAGCACCCTATAGGGGGCCAGATTTTGGCAGTTCAGCGTGTTGAGATGCCACCAAAATGGTTAAAAAGTTTGACCGCATGCTACACGCCACCTGTTTCATTTTATAGGTATTGAGTAAAGTAATCTATTGCTATAGGTGTCACTTTCAGGATAGTGGTATCGTGGGACATTATTGTACAAAGGTCAACCAAAGAAACACATATCCGAGTTTCCATGAGTATCCATCAAGTTTTCTAGATAAGCTCAGTCTACTTGAGTGATTTTAGCTCCCGGCAGCGAGTTCAAGTCACTGTGCTGGTTGTCTGGGGTGATATTTTGTCACAGAGACATCATAGGGCTGCCCCCTGAAAGTCAGCGATTGGCATCATCAGCTGGAGGCCCCTCTGTCAACTGAGACTGCTTCAGGTTGAGCAGTTGATTTTTTTTTTTTGTCAGTGAGTGTGATGTGCAGTGTGCTTCTGGGGACATTTTGGTCAGATTTTTCTGCAGAGTGAGCGCTCTCTACTTTCACGCTGCTCTTTGATAGTATGCACCTACATACGCGCAGGCAGAAGTGGCACATTTACAGCTCACAGAAACTTAGTTTGACAGAGTCAGTTTTTTTTTTTTTTTTCAATATAGCTGGTGTCAGCATAAAATGTTGCACATTTGGGATCCACCGTTACACGCAATTAGCTTGTCACTAGATGCTGAACCCTGTGGAGAAAAAAAGGAAAGAATTATCCAAAGTTTGTAAAATTTCATTCTACTGACATAATTCTGAGTAGGGTACAGCCCCAGTTTAATTTTAGGCTTATTTAAGCAACAGTTTGATATTTTGGCAAATATCTGTATTGGCTTTGTGGTGGAGTGTTGGATAGGCGGATCGATATTGTCAGATATGAAGCTACAGCTGGTTAGCGTAGCCTAAAGACTAGAAACGGGACAGCCTGGCTCCGTCCAGGAGAAACAGAACCCTTCTACAAGCACCTCTAAGACCGTGTTCAGACCGACAGTAATCCTGTGTGAAAAAATGCCTGATCGGCCTTTAAACAGATATATGTCACTCAAACTGGACTTTCTGGATTGTTTTTCCATTGTCTGACTGGTAAAACAGGCCTGCACCAGCATGTTTTTATCTCATCCTAATTCAGCTTAGCAGGTGACACTGACTGATCGATCATATTATACTTTGTCTCACTGGGACGTTCTGCTCTGAATAATTACTTCAAACAGCCCAAAGCGAACCACCTGATGTATCACTCACCTCATTAATGTAATTGCTGCATCACTGAGTTTATCTGGGGTGATCATGGAGTCAGTCAATTCATCCATACAGACATGAGTCTGTATGGATATAAATCACTGAATCTCTCTTAACTGCAGGTGCCCTGTTCTGTAGCTCAGCAGTTGCCAAATTGGGGTCAACAGACTTTTTTATGCCATATTTAACAACAACAATCTTATCAGCACTGTGTCGTGCCATCTAATGTTGACCATATTGTATCTAGAGTGGGTCATGTTAAAAAGGCGTGTTCTCCTCAGGGATCAGCAAAATGTCACTGTTGAATGAACGAGGTGAGGTGACTCTGGGCGTTCCCCGTGTCTCACAGGCAGGCCGCTGCCTCTGTAACAAAGAGGTGTGTCAGCTGGGATCCTTTTATGGTGCAGCCAGTGTGACATGAGATCTACAGTGTGAGTCAAGGCTGCTGTTTGTTTGTCGTTAAAAGTTAAGACGGAAAAACATGGCATGACTATGGCATGAATTGAACCCCCCCTCCCCCAAATGACCATTTGTAAATCACTTACTCAACCCGTGTTACATTGAATTCATGACAACAACAACTACAACTATTATTATTATTATTATTATTATTACTATTTGTAGCAGTAGTAGCATAAAAAGTGATTCGATTTGGGGACCATTGTTTGTTGAACCTGTCCATTTTCAAATGTAATCTTGCTGTTATTTTTTTTTCCATATTAAAGACTTTATGACTTATTTTACTTCTCATTTACACTTAATTTTACTACTGCTTGTCTTTGTCTTGTGTGAAAACCAAATATCTTTGAGTTCTGGACTAGAGCAGAGCTGTTTTATTATATTGTGGTGTGTTTCTGGGAAGTATGACAGACTTTTTTCACTATTTTTGGACACTGAAATATAAATATTGTCAGGAAGGAAGCATCCTGTTTCTTGATGCACTAGGTTTAGCCCGGACTTGATTTATCTTTAAACAGTGGAAAGTCGTTGTTTTGCTCGTTGTTGTTCAGGTCTGATGTCGTCTAACAGATCACATAATCAGCCCCATTACGGAATTCGTATGGGCTGACTCACTCCTTTCATCTGGCTCCAGTATCCATTACCTGATGCCTTAAGCTGCCAACTGTTGCAGACCCTCCCTCCTCCTCAGCCTGCTGATTGTGTCGAGTGGCCGCTAACAGCCGCTCCATTGTGCTTATGGGTGCAGTATTCACTTACTCCCCTCCACTTTCATAGTAGATCGCCATGGTTACCATTCTGATGCACCGAGGATCTCATGTTGTTAAGAAGTCACATGCAGCACACAGCGACACACTTTCTCTAAAGGCACAGTGGGGTCAGCTCTGTTCGCTCCAGGTCAGCTGATGCTGGCAAAACAATTGTTGTTTTGTTTGTTGTTGATGCCTAATTTTGTTCTTCTGTGACACAGAGCTTTTTGGGGGGTTGGTTAACACAAGTGTTGCTTTTAGTATGCTGTTAATCTGAGTGCCTTTACATGTGTTATAGCCATTCAGTTACAACCAGGTTATAAGGGGATTTTTGCAAATGTCACCAGGTTTTCTTATTTACATTTAGTATGCAGCACTCATTTAACAGAAGATGTTAAAAGCCCGTTCATGGTTTGCTTTTATCCTGCAGTCAGCCCTTCTGGACATGAGATCAGTCACCAAGTAGATAACTAGGTTATGGGGGGGAGTCAAGTTGTATGTATGCATATCCACCCAATTCTTGAGGACACTAATTAAAAAAGGACATGGGTGCAACTTCCGGTGAGACAGTCCCGTAATCCCATAAGCCCCTTTTCCACAGAGATGGCGCTATAAAGCTGCCATGAAGACTCCTCTTTATGCCTCCTTTACACAGAACCAACATCAGCGGCATTGTGTCGCTCCTATGTGTAATTTTAAACAGCATGCCAGCATCATGGAAAGAGATTTAACGGGCATAACATACGCTTCAGCAGCACTTTCTCAACAATAACAATGAGATAACATGTCAGTTATAATCATTTAGCATAATGTTACTAACAACCAGACTAAGCTAAATTTGTGGTTTCTGCACCAGTGTGTTGAACATGCACACAGGACAAGGTGGGATTGTTCCTGTAACCACCTACCTACAGAGAGGAAAAGTTTGCCACCCATCCCGTGTAATAGCTGTTTTTCCCATATTGAAGAATTAACTGCTTTAGGGTTTTCCACACATTCATTTATTTTTGGTGGCCTGCCATGATTAAAACATCTACCGCCACATATTGATTTTATATTTTTGGGGCTGGACTATTCATTAGGAGCACTGTTGAAATATACAGTATATACACAGCTTAGTTATTGATCGCACCACGCTGTCGGAGAGCAGGGCGTACTCTGGGCAAAGATGGAGCAGCATAATGTCAGGCGCATTGAAAGTAATACTTATGCTGTGTCTAAAAGTTTGCTTTCACTTGCCTCAGCAGCAGCTGCTCCTCTCAACCACCGATCTGATCTAAACCGTTCTGACGAGATTTACTGATCAGTTATCCACCCTGCAACTCATAATTCACACACTGTACTGTGTTCACGGACCCTCATAGATTTTAATTCTGAAAAAATATTGCACAAAGTATCCCAGGGGCTTGGACTAAGGTGAATAAACATATCTTTATAATTAATATAACCAGGCAGTGTCTGATCCACAGGTGTTTATTCATCACAGGATAAGTCTGCTTGATGAACACGCTGGTTTTTACCACATGAAGAGCTCTGCAGCATGTAGACAACACCAGAACATGGATTCCATACCATGGCTTCATAATAAAACTGTGTGTGTGTGTGTGTGTGTGCATTATATTGTGTGTGTGTGGCTCGCATTTTTTTCCGCAGCTAGCTGAAGGCCTTGTCTGTAGGTTTCTGTGGGTCCTCACTCACTCAGCAGCTCGGCTCTCCTCCAGGGAAAATCTTTCCATTCATCCCCCGACTCTGGATTATTCTGGTTTGGCACTTTCAGGAGTCTTTAACCCCCTCCACCCCCAAAAGCTCTCTATTTGTATTTCTTTCCTTCGAGCCCCCAAACTATCATCCCCTCTCTGCCAGTCTCTCTCTGTTTCTCCCTTCCTCTGTGTTGTAATTGAAAGCAGCTGTGACAAGGTTACTATAGTTCATAGAGAGCAGTTTTTGGAGGCAGGCCCAGGCTTCGTTTGGAGCTCCGGTTACCCAAAATGCAGGCAAGCCACCGTCTAAACGTCACTTCAGTTAGAAGGCTGAACTTGCACTCGGAAAAGTTTACACATTAGCTAAACACAACAATACCTGCACAGTCTTCAGTCAGCCTAACAGAATGTTTTACACTCTGTATTATTACTTTTGAAATACACTGTAGATACAGTTAAGTTATAAGATTCCATGACCAATGTTGTTCATGACTGGACTTTCAACGATATTAACTGTGTCTGTGGGCTACGGTACAAAAATGGAAATTTGCAGTTTGCAGCTGCACCCGATGGAATTGTTCATCCTGGCTTCCTAAGAGCTAATTTATTAATGTTAGATGCGTGTACAAACATGGATGTAGCCCTGTGTCTGTACTCTGTGTACATTTTGGATGTATTTGTGCGTGTTATTTGAAAGCTAACAGGTACAGACAAAACAGAGCAGTTTCACTGGAAATCGTGAGGGCAGTGTAGCGTGGTTCAAGCTTAGTATGAAGAGAGCCGCAAGGTCACAGTGACTTTGACCACTAAAATTTAATCAGTTCATTGTTGGGTCCAAGTGGACGTTTGTACCAAATTTAAAAACATTCCCTCAGGTTGAGATATCGGGCACATTAAAATAATATAAGATAAGAAGAATAAGATGCAAGGTCACAGTGGCCTTGACCTATAACCACCAAAATTTAATCAGTTCATCTTTAAGTCCAAGTGAATGTTTGTGCCAAATTGGAAAAAAACTCCCTCAAGGTGTTTATTAAATAGTGCTTTCACAGAAACAACACACACAAGGTCAAAGTGACCTTGACCTTTGACCACTAAAATCTAGTTTGTCATCTTGAGTCCAAGTGGATGTTTGTGCCAAATTTGAAGAAAATCCCTTAAGCTGTTCTTGAGTTATCACGTTTACAAGATCAAGATGTATCCAAGGTCACAGTGTCCTTGATATATGACAATTTTTATCAGTTAATTGTTAAGTCCAAGTGGACATTTGTGCCAAATATTAAGAAATTCCCATAGGGTGTTCTTGAGATATTGCATCCACGACAACAAGACGTATGGATGTATGGACAAACAGACAGATAGATACCCCAATGATAATGGTGTGAGGTAATGTAGTTGGATGTGGTTGGATGTATTTGCTTCATAATAAAACATCAGTACCTGCAGAAAATCACAAAACAGCAGGTGATGATCTGTCTGCAACTATACCACAATTTAGACATTGTTTTTTTCCGAAGTAAGACTGTCCTGTAAGCAAACTACATTATTCAACTTGTCTGTAGTCACTGACCCTCTTGACTGCAGTGCCCCCTCCTTCAGTAGCCAAAGTCAGTGTGTGAAGGTGTTGATAAGCAGTCTGAGCTGAGCCTGTATTTCCCAGCCTTCTCCCTTTAAGTGAATCTAATCTGTCTGACCTCTTCAAGTCCAACTGTTAGTTTACTATTAATAGGCTCAGGCAGTGGAGGGCTGCAAGGCTACTCTGTGCACGACACTCTGTGCACGACACCATGAGCCCTGCTCGCTGTGGTTTAACCAGTGATGTTGTTGCCTTCTGAATGAGTCAGCCTCACCGTCTCTGCATTCACATCTGCATGTGTATTATAATTTAAGCTCACAGTTCATGACTTTTGGAAGCTGCAGCAGTGTAGTCTGAATATGTTTGCCTCCAGCTTGTTACCATCGCAACAAACCAAAGAGACCCACCCTCTTTTGAAGTATTCCCACAGATGCCCAGGTCCAATACCTGTCAGAGAGTCTTTTAGCAGCGCTGTCATTGAATGTTTTCACAGAGAATGCTCAGCGTGTCCTTATCTGCCTTCTGTCAGTGCTAATCTATGTGCTGTCTGTTGTCTTTTCTCACCCACAGAGCGGAGAAAACAGAAGTCCTCAGCGATGACCTCTTACAGGTAAATCATTAATCTGACTGTAGAGCTCTGATCACTGCAATGGCTGCAGCTGTTAGACAGTGGCAGCAGTTTTATGGACCAGTTTTTGTTTCATGAAACCTTTCACAGGTTTTATATGTAATTTAAATTAAATAATTAAAAAAGGTCAACTGTTTGCATGCTCGATGCCTGTGCTTTTACCTTTTGAAATTTTCTGTTCTCAGCACGGTACAACTCCAGTGAAATGAGATCCCTCCAGCTCCTTTGACTTGTGTTCTATAATTTGGTCAATTTATTGTTATTGTTATTGTTATGTATTGTTATTGTGTGTGTACTTGTGTGTGTGAAAGCCGCTGTGCTGGGATTTCCCTGGGGATAACTATCTGCAGCAGTTTGACGGAGCAGGTGGAGTCGGGTCAAAATATTGGCTGCATAGCAAAGACATTCCAGTGTTGAAGATTGTCTTTGTGTTTGAATGGGAGGTGTCATAAAAACAAACTCAGCTGGCTTCGCATTACTGCATGAGAACAGCCAAGGCCAAAATATTATTCTTCTCAACCACATTTTGTTGTGGTCGGTGCATTTACAAACAGAAGCCTGAATGCTTTCTTCTCTCTGTGTTATGAATGTGAGTGACAGCTTGACCATCAGAGTTAGACTCAGAGTGGCTGTAATGCAAGTTGACAAGTGAACAGTGATGACTAACAGCTCGGGGTGCTTTCCACTAAGAAGAGGATGTTATTTTATGACCGACAGTCGACTTTCTCTGTTCCTCAGAGACACAATTGTTCTGCGTCTGTCTGGAAATCAGCTGCTCAGTTTCTCACTTCAGAGGAACATTGCTGTCTGAGGAAGGAAAAGGGAGTGAGGGACCAAGAGATAGAAATCACTCAACCCCTTAATTCCTGAGATTGTTGTGTTGCTCCTCACACTCAAAAAAACAATATCTCATTATATCCTCAGGAAAACACATCCTGGAATATTTATGACATATTTATGTGTGAGCTATTTTATAATATTTTAGTTTCAAATTGGTGAACACTCCTGGTGTGCTCCTAACGACTAATTGTTGTGATGTTTAAATGCTAGTCCACTATTCTGGAAGTAAGAAAACACATAATTTAATCCATAAGGTTAAGATCTGTCTAAAAAAAAAAAAAAAGAGACATTGGGAATTGTTAACTAAATTTTTAAAACTAAATCATATTTTTAATGCTGCTGAAAATGTTAGGCACTTTGCACCATTCATTATTAAGACATTGTTCCACAAAACATGAAAACTCACTAAATAAAGCATAACAAATCCCATTTATTTACTGAGTATTTATGTCCAGATTCACTCACACTTGTGGTAAGTCTCATTCACGAGTATGCATGCAAATTCTCTCTCTCTCTCTCACACACACACACACACACACACACACACACACACACACACACACAGCTATAAATCCAGGCTTCTCAGGTGTGTGTGTTTGAGGCTCTGACATACTTTCCGTGTTGACTGTCTGTTGTACCAGTTGTGTAGATGTGCACACGGCTCCACCCTTTGGGTCTGACAACTCAGCTGTGTGTGTGTGTGTGTGTGTGTGTGTGTGTGTGTGTGTGTGTGTGTGTGTGTGTGTGTGTGTGTGTGTCTGTGTCTGTGTCTGTGTGTCTGTCTCTGTGTCTGTTTCTGTGTGTGTGTGTGTGTGTGTGTGACCAAAACCCCTCCCATCCTCCTCCGTGTACCTTAATAATAAGTTTAACAAACTATTATTCTTGGTGGAAACTAGCGAGGGTAGTGAAGTTTAATCAACTAGTTGACTAATTGGGCACATCCCTTGTACTCAATGTCTCTCCCTTCTTTTCCTACATCATCATCTGCTAAACACAACAAAATCTACTTTTTTTTAACCATATTTTCCATTATGTAATCTTCCTTTAAGAACTTCCATCTACAAAATATTGTGAAGAAATTAAAGTGGGCATAAAAAAGTCAACTTGGAAGAAGGGATTTCAGTTTCAGTTAATTTTTCTTTTGATAGCCCAAAACCTTTGCGTCCCTGTGGTGGGACGGTGTTGCTGCAGAGACATGGTGCCCACCCTCAAGTCTCACCACAGCTAGCCCTGAAAGTGGCTTCATATTAAGCAGGAAAACCCCACTGGCATTGTTACCTATAGCCCTTTTTACAAAGAACCAAACAATTGCGGCATCATGTTGCTCCAGTTTGTTATTTTAGACAGCATGCTGGCACAGAGGAAGCAAAAGGGGCATGACGTTTAACACAACAGTGTCTGCCTCTAGTGCGACATATAACATATGCGTTAGCAGCGTTTTCTAGACAATAACAACGACATGTCACTAACAATCATTTAGTGTCCCTGTTATATGGCAGCTGATCTTGTCCCCTGCTCGGTGGGCAAGTTCTTGGACATCATTGTTTTCAGTATTTGCGGACATTTATGGCTCCCACCATTGACATTCCTAGTTGGAAGCACCATCCAAGATTCCATTTTTGGTCCTATTTACGTCTCAGGTTTGAGTCCTCGGTCTGCATGGACCTATTCTTAGTCCCTGCATCTTAAGACCTTTTTTGTATTTGGCCCTCCAGGGTGCCAAAGAGCTACCCAGCATTTTTGCGCCAGCTGTCTTTTCCTCGACATGGCAGCTCATCCACAGAGGGGTATGACAGAAATGCTCCAGAAATACCAACTGCCTGCATGCACACACCCTGTAGCTGGGTGTAGCAGGTAGCAACCAGCTGTTGTTAACGCATACATCCCTAATGTCAACAAAGACTATTAAGCTTTTTGGCTCTGTATGATTCCATCTTTAATGCGTCATGTCATGTTATTTTTGTGGACTTGTCCAGACATGTTAACATCCTTTCTTAGGAACCAATAAACAAACAAACACACAGACAGACAGACAGACAGACAGCCTCTCTGTCTTTCCTACTCGGGATTCCCTGCTCTGTGACGCATCATGGGATTGACCAAGTGTTGACCTCATCACATAGCGGGAGGAAAAACACACCCCACTGCCTGCTGTGTGGATGTTGTCTTGGTTCCCCCACTCCTTCGCGTGATGTATTTTTTAAATCTGTGTTTGGTTACAATGAGAGGAAGGGGAAATGTTCTGGTGCCATGCAGCCCAAACATTTCCACCCACTCAGGAACACATGGAGGGGAATCCCCTGTTTGTGTTGTACCAGGTACTAACTAGGCCGAGTCTAACAAATGTTCCCTATAGCTTATTGAAGTACGTGTGTATTTGACCCAGCTGTTTTGGGAATGCCGGGGGCCACCACGGGTCGGGAATGACGTAAGAGCGCGAGAACAGAGGGAGCGGAGAGGAGGGGCGGCGTACGGAGACCAGTATCTGCTGTGGAATTCCTGAGTTCCCACTCCGTTCTGTTTTTGGAACACAATCGTCTGGTATTTGGTTGATCCTCCCTGCGCATTCGTCTCCCTCCATTTCTGGTCTCTTTGACCTCAGTGTTCCTGTTTATATTTGGAACATTGTTTGTCCCAACTCCATGGTACATGTTTGTCCCTTTTGGACACTCACAGAGTCCTGCTGTCTGTCGTCAGTTGTGGTTTTTTAAATAACTTTTCTTCAGATTTGGCACAAACATCCACTTGGACCAAAGGATGGACTGGTTAGATTTTGGTGGTCAAAGGTCACTGAGATGTTGCATCTGTGCCATTCTCATGAAAGCCATATCTCAGGAATGCATTGAGGGAATTCCTTCAAATTTGGCACAAACGTTGTGAACTCAGTGATGAGCTGACTAGATTTTAGTGGTCAAAGGTCTAAGGTCAGCGTGACCTTGTGTCCATCTCATTCTCATGAATACAAAATCTGAAGCAGGCCCTGAGAGAATTCCTTCAAATTTGGCACAAACGTCCATTTGAACTTAAGAATAAACTAATTAGAATTTGGTGGTCGAAGTTCAAAGGTCTCAGTGATGACATTTTTTATCCAAAAGGTCAAAAGTCAGACTTCACTGTGACATTATCGTGTTTCATGGTCATTATTCGATGTCATATCTCAGGGACAGAAGACAGATTAGTGACACTAATCTTGAAACTGTGCTGATTGTAGAGATCTTCTTTGCTGCCGGGGGATGATGTGTGTGAAGCATCCATGGTTTCACAGATGAGGATGTAAACTGCAAGTGAAATTTTGACTGTTTCACGGAAGAATACAACTGCAAGCAGTAATTCTAGTTTTTAAAAACACAGAAGACAAACCGCTTCTGTTTGGAGCCGATGCATGCAGCCTGCTATTTACCTTCTCACGAGCGCTGCCAACTTAAACCAGTTTCTTGCATCATCAGACTGTTAAGCAGACTTGGAACAGAAAGTTGCAGTCATCACTTGTATTCATGGGGTGGTGACAGCCGGCCGAACGTTACCACTGACTGTCACAGTCAGACACCTGGCATGACAAGGACAGTGAATCCTGCAGGGTTTCAGTCGGCCTCTGTGACTCCAATCAATGACAGTATTATAAAAGCACAGAGTGGATCTGTGCAATCAAAAAGGCCTTTTTAAAGCCAAAGAGCCCCCTCGCTCTTGGTCACAACCCGGTGGCCGTTGCCATGGAGACACTTCCGATGAGTCATTTGTTTCAAAGATAACATTCCAACATTGTTGCGCAGGGACAAGCCTCATCAATCATGCGTGAACTTTGACCCCTGACTCCCACAAGGCAGCTACAAATCAACTCTCTGCGTGGAGCTGGAGCTCATCAGACATCAACGCTGCAGACGCTCTGTGATGATGGTTCATAGAGACACAGTGAGGACTGCTCGCCATCTGTGTGTTTGTGCAGTTGTACTTGAACAAACACATCAGGATGTTGTCCAGCCCAAGTACTTACCAAAATAAAGCCTACGTTGTGTTTACATTTTTTTAAAGCTACATTTTTACACCAAATGATTAAAGGCAGCTTATTATATTTTATGTCTTCTATATTATGTTTGATATTGGGTATTTATTTTAAACGTGGCCAAAGTGTCAAATAATGATCATTGCATATATAAAAATAAAAACTCGTTTACGTTTTTTCTACTTTGACAATGATTGATTGATTGATTGATTGATTAAGATTTTTTTTTTTAAAAAAGAGGGTGAAAACAGGTGTTCCAGCATGGACAGGATGACAAAAATAGAGTTTTTGACATGTACTAGTGAAAATACTGTTAAGAATCTGAAATTGACCAGAAGAAATCCTTTTAACGACATGAACTCGTCAAATAACCTGCAGCTTATAAACTTAGAAACACTCTGGGATGGTGTATGATGACATGTGATATGTGTTTGGAAGATATTTGCTCAGTGTCTGTTGTTGTATGTCTTGTCTCGGGCACAGATTGAACGGCGCATGGAGTTGGTGCGTGTGGTGTCCCACAACACACACAAGAGGATGGTGTCATGTCTGCAGGGACACATCGGAGCAGACGCAGAGAAGAGACATGTGAGACCTTTTTTATCTTTTAATTAAAAAAAAACTAGCCAGATTAATCAAGTTTTCCAAGATATGTAATAACTTCTTGATATCACCTCCCAAACATTTTTGAGACTGTTTTATTCAAAGTGTCCGCAGTAGGTCGACAGTCCGTGATTTCTCTTTTTTTGTTCTCTACCCCACACTACCAAAAAAACGCACCACAGTCCGTCCCACGCCTCTATACAGGAAATGGTCAGGTAAAATGACTTCTTCCACCTCTCTGGTCCTCAGCACCAATCGCTCCGTTTCCAGTTCACACATCTGTCATCTTAACTCTCTGTGCATGACACTTCTGCCTTTTGGGATCCTCTGGTAAAAAAAAACAGGATGCTGCACACTCATGAATGTTTTGCACAGATGTAAAAACAATCTGTCATTAGATAGATGTCTTACTTCCCTAGTTTGCATCTTAAATCTGTGTTTTCCTCTCTTCCTCTTCCTACTGCACAATGGAAAGTGCTCCATGAATTTTCCATTGGATTCACATCAAATACGGGTACTTTGTATGCATCTGTGTCAATTGCAGTGTCTTAATGTAAGTTTAATCACTGTCTGCATCTGTCCCACCACAGAAAAAGCTTCCTCTGACTGCTCTGTCCCAGGCCATGGTGGAAGGCGGGAACCAGCTGGGAGAGGACTCCTTGATAGGGTGAGTTTGTGATTGATTGACAGGCCTGATGTCCAATTGCTCCTCTTTGGCAACTGTTGCTAACGGAGCAGATGCACCCCCAGAGAGCGTGAAATATGAGGCCGTGCATTCAGGGAGAGCAATCTGCCCAGTTTTCTGTCGATGGCACTTTGAAGTAGTTCCTTCATTCATTGTGACCGAGAGAAACACACAGAACAGGAGCAGACAGTTTGGAGTTGAGGATCTAGAAAGTGAAATCTACACAGCAGCAGCCGTGTGTCTGGAAGAAATGAGGAAGGGAAAGTCCGTCACATGGGCTGCTAGTAAATGTGATGCATTCATGTCGACCGTCAGTTTTTTTATTTTATTTTTTTATTTCAAGGCTCAGATGTTTCTATCCTGGAAAAAAACTGTGGCCCAGAACCCTGATTCATGGTCGCAGATGAGTCACTGGGCCAGTGAGCTGCAGGCACTGGGCAGCTGGAAATGATGACATCACAGTAACCTGGTTTTGCCTTCTGTTATTGGCTGGGAACAGAGGATGAGCTGGGACACATTATGCGTTGTTATATGCGGTCAGGACAATGTGACAGTGATCATGCTGATGCATCAACAGCCCTTTTTACAAACAGATGGCGCTATAGAGCAGTCCCTTCTTTATGCCTTCTATGCATTTTTAAAAATATTGAAAGTTTTGGAAAAGTCCCAGAATTTTGTTGTGTGTAATGCCTTAATATTTTATATACTGTTTTTTTATTCATTTTCTCCCAGTGTTCCGTCTCTGCCGTCATGTATGTCATCTAGCTGAAGTTATGTTTGAACAGAGTTCAAATCTGATATGTTTGAAAAATTCCAGGCAAGTGGGAAAAGAAAAAAATTATATTATGGGTCCTGGAAAAGCTGTGAAATTCTACCCATGAAAATCCTTGGAAACCCTGAGAGTTGCAGTGGAATACAAAATAAAAACAAATGAGCTCAACCAACTATAAATGTCACATTCCACATTAGTGTATGAGTAATAATCTGATGAAGTCACAGACGACATTTTTCTGCATTGAGTACTTTTACTGTTTACACTTAAAATACTGGTTATACTGACATACTAAGGTTTCAACACAGGACTTTTGCTCATGAGGAATAATTTTTGTACTTTTACTTTGTACTTTGAAGTAAAGAATCTGAGTACTCTCTCCTCCCTGGTTACTCACATATAACTATCTGATTTTAACACCCATCTCCTGCGCTGACGTATGTGTTGACAGGAAGATGATGGAAGTGTGCGGTGATGCAGAGAACCGTCTGGCGTCCGAGTTGATGCAACACGAGCTACAGATCGAGAAAGACGTCCTGGATCCCCTCAGCCAGCTCGCAGAGGTAGAAACCTTTACACCTACTGCACACAAGTTACATTTTTAAAATTCTCTCAGAGCTCTTAGTGCAGTTACACCCTGACTGTTTGCTTTCTTTGGTCTGATCGCAGTGGAACAGATTATTTATAGCGTTCTTTGTATTTCTGTCTTTTGTGTTTACACTGCTTGGTCATGTGGACTGGTCTGTTTTGGTCATGTGATTCTGTGAGGTCAAAACCAAACTGATTCCAATCCTGCTAACACAAGCGAAACATGAGGACGTTTTTTCTTTTCTTGCCGACTCTGGTTTGCCATCTGTAATACCACAAACATTGAGTAACTTTTGGCTGTCAGACGTGTACCTTTGTATTCATAAAGTTATTTTTAACATCCTTAAAAGTCCAAAAAACCCGCATTGAATGTGTATATATATATATATATATATATATGCCGAAAGACGTGTACCTTTGAATTCATAAAGTTATTTTGAACATCCATTTTATTGTAGCATTTTAAATAATTGGCTTTTTTTCTTTTTTTTGGTAATAATTCATCAACCCCCTTTTAAACGTCTTGCATATCAGAATAGCAAAACCAACAACACTCATGTTTTGTTTCTGCTCAGAGCAGAGGGTCCACTGTCTGATGCTGGACATCAAGTGCAGATTTAATGAAAATTGGCAATTTAAACAAGATTTCAAGGCATGGCTCAATCTGGCTCAAGGCAATGCATACAAGGCTCTGTGTATTTATGCAAAAACTTTTTCAGACTCGGCATGATTAGAGACAGAATCAGAATACTTTATTGATCTTTGGGGGGAAAATTATGTGTGTAGTCGCTCTGATGTAAATCATAGAGAATCATAAGAAAAATGATTGAAGAGGTAAGTAAAAATACAAAATACATGTGAACTTTTACACCAGTTAACTTTATATATATATATACATATATATAAATTACGGCAGTGGAATCCAACATGCAGAGTGAGGAACACAAAACTGAAAACTTGCCAGAAAACACCGGGTAATTCCCAGTTCTGTTTTAACTTAGTCTGTGCTGCGAGACAAAAATGTCATATTTTAAGTTACAATAAATATCTGACCAAAGTGACTGATGTTGGTTCCTTTTTTGACTTTTGGTTTTTGTTTTGGTTATCGTAAATTGGTCTGATCCAATTCAATTCTGAGTGGCATGAAAAAGTCTTAAATATAACTTCCCTAAAGCTATAGGAATGCTGTAACAAGCTGCACTGCCACTATACAGCTGTCCTACAGCATCAATGTCATTGTTGTCAACGAATCAACAAACTAAAGTAATTAAAAGCCCAAAGAGTTTGAATGAACCTTGAAAATGTGCATATTTTATAATTTTATTTTTTGAAATCAGGGGAAACGTTCGGACTGTCATCCTGGAAGAAGATTCACAACAGCTGTCAGATCTCTGTCATTCTAACTTCTTAGACTCATTCAGCCTTTTGTGTTTTTTTGATGTAACTTTTTATTCAGGTGGACATTCCTAACATCCTGAAGCAGAGGAAACAGCTGGCCAAACTGGTGCTGGACTATGATTCTGCCAGAGCGAGGTTTGTGTGTCTGCAGCTCTAAAACTCTTTCATCAGGTTCTGTGTTGAATGTGAGGAGATGCATCCAGACTAGAGGTGCAACTTATGCTTATTTTTATTGTGGATTTATCAAGGCGAACATTTTCTTGATTAATCAATTAGTTGTTTGGTCAAAAATATTTCAAGAAAATGGTGAGACATTTCAGTCAATGTTTCTCAAAACCCAAGATGACATTCTCGGATGTCTTGTTTTGTCCAATTCTTGTTCCGTTGTCCTTCTGAATGCAGATGGTTGCAGGCGACCAAGTCAATAATCTCAGGAACAAACACTCAAGCACTGACGGCCAAAGCTGACCTACTCAAGGAGGAGATGGACGAGGCCACCAACAAAGTGGAGCTCTGCAAGGTGAATGGAAATGAGTCCTTCTTCTTTATATGGAAGCCAACCAGATCATAGCAGGTCATTTAGAGAGTTAAAGACACTGGAAGTTTAAACTGGGAAAAGAGAAACCACAGCAACAACTGGACTTTCCAACACCCTCGGGCCCTCTGACCCAGTTAGCTGACGCACACACACGACTGAAACTGCCCTGTCAGCTCAGCGTGTGTTTGTGTGTGTGTGTTTGTGTCTATTGAACAGAATCCCTGGTGAGTTTTAGTGTATGGTGGCTACGTGATGTGTCAGGTTTTCTATACAGGAAGCGTCGAACCGTGTGTTTCCCCTTCAGAAGTTCTTCCTCCCGGTCTCAGAGTCCTGCCAGCAGCAGCAGCAGGATTTATGACTTTTGTAGAGCTCGGAGCTTACTGCTGATCACTGACGTCTGTCCTTCTGCCACATGAAATACACATTCATTTAATGGACGGAGATGGAAGATTTAAAAGGAAATTTACCTTTGTGTTGATTTTTTTTAGTGGTTTAATGAGCACCAATGCCTTGTGTTATAAAGATCTGATTGCTGATCTTCTGTGTGTAAAGTATCTGTTCTTTTTTTCTTTGAATTTGTAACTTTTTTGCAGCAACATTCATATTTGAAGGATTGTTAACTGTCATGAATTCATATGAGTCTGGACAGACATGATGGTAAACCACAACTTTTGGCAGAGTCATGCAATTCTACAATAGTTTTGTTTTTGGTCACTTCCTTTTCTTTTTCTGATGTTTCTGATGTTTTCTGATCCTGCCCCAGTATTAGTCAAAACTACAAAATGTAACTTCAGAAATCCAATTCTCTTAAGAAAAATGTAAACATAGGCTCTTGCCATCTGCATGCAGTAAGTCGTTTTGTCTGATTTTCTGGAGGAGTAGACCTGGGGACAGGCTTTAAGAATAACTATACAAATATCTAATCTTTTCTCTAAGGCCTGTTTGCTTCTGTAGGTCATACAGAGGCATCAGTGTTAAATTGAAACAGTTTCATAATCAGTTGAAACTCCTTATTGCTGCTTTAATAAAGTAACACGGTTTTTCAGCAGCAAAGGCTCCCCCTGTCTCACTGACCGTTGTTGTAATCGTCTAGAAAGTTTTTAAAAAATATCATGTTTCAGTTCTTCAACAATTAAAATTCCTGTTTCCATCCCCCAGGATCAACTGGCTGCAGACATGTACAGTTTCTTCTCTAAAGAAGGCGACTATGCCTGCTACTTCGTCACAGTGAGTACAGTGTTTCATCAGCGAGCCAAAAATGTGTGTTTGCATGAGTTGTTGTGGGAATGTTCACAGCTGCAGAAGAACGGAGGAACACAGACCCAGCCAGACAGTTTATTTACTCTCCTGTCATGTCTTTTTACTGCTCGTCTTGTTCGACTCACCCCCCTTCCCTCCCATCCCTCTCTTTCTCTCTCTCTCTCTCTCTCTGTCTCTGTGCTCTCTGCAGCTCTTAGAAGCTCAAGCTGATTACCACAGAAAGTCTCTCACTGTTCTGGAGACGGTCCTGCCGACAATCCATGCTCAGCAAGGTATAAAATATGCAAACATGCCTTTATGCAAACGCAGCCACTTAACACAAAACACTACGTACAAGAAGCCTCTGTGCACCACAGAATACAGGCCTTTTGAATGCACCTTTTACCGTTAAATCGACTGTGTGGTCTTTTTGGTCCCTTTAAAATGAACTTTTCCTGTTGGGTTCTGCACAAGCTTGAGAAGGTGTGACAACAAGTTGTTGCTAGGAGGAGAAACAGTTTCTTGTTCACCGTTCCAACTGCTTTGACAAATGAAACCAGCTACTGTACCTTTCAATTACATCACTCTGCTCTGTTTTCCTACCAGAAGTTACCCCAATTGTGTAATCTGTAAAGGCCGCAATGGAGGCCCAGATATTAAAGAATAGCCCTTTGTTTTCACCTCTCCAAAAATAATCTAGTTTTCCTCTCCGAGAGCCTCCGTTACGTCTTTTCTGCAGCCTGTCTTTTTTGAGGAGCTTGTTTTTTTTGTTGTATTAAACACATGTGGTCTGAACCAGACGAGCCTGGTCTCCTAGCATGTGGCGATGACTCACCAACTCCACACACACACACACACACACACACACACATACACACACCCCCTCCTCACATCACACCCACCTGGTTTTTGCGAGCCCCCCCCATCCCTGTTCAAGAGCACATTAGCTCACGTACTCACGTGTACACAGTGCTGCTGCAGAGGAGCATGTGGTTGTTATTTGACGGCACCCTGCAGGGGGAGAGAGGACCAGTTGGGAACTGGCCTGAGGGAGAGTTGTTGGCCCAGGCCAGCGACAGGTTCCTTCACTGAGTCCTGAACAGATTCATTACAACACAAATGATTTCTGCCTCTTCAATCTGAAACAATATGAATCAAACCATGAATTTCTGTCTTTGTGGTCAGACTCGTGGACGGAGAAGCCTGCTTTTGGCACGGGGCTGGATGAACACCTGAAGAGGAGCGGAAGGGAGATCGCCCTGCCGATAGAGGCCTGCGTCATGATGCTTCTGGAGACGGGCATGAAGGAAGAGGTGAGGGAGTTCAGGTGTGGAGTGATTAGACAGGAAGCTTGCCTCCTGCATGATTCTTCTGCTGTAGAGATGGGAAGATAGGGGCATTGATTGACTGTAAGAGTGAGATGAAATTGATAAGGATGTTTATTTTGTTCTGTAATGCCCAGTTTAGACCACAGATTTGCGACGAGACAAAAGTGTTTTGGAAAGTTGCAGAGAAAAGTTGCAGCTGCGTGATTTGTAGTGTGTGCTATCGCTCGCTGTTTATGCTCATGTCACACACACGGCCTAACTGACTGATTAATCAGCGCTGATATTTTGAATGATGGAGGCGTATTTATTGTGACCGCATTCCATCTCAAGCGCTAGTCGTTTTAAGCTTATGCAGTTTCATTACTGAAATACAACTGTAGCCTCTGTCTTGCCAACACTGTCCTCAAAATAAACTTGAAAAGCTGGAAATCAATGAATGGAAGTAAAGAGAGCTGTTGCTATAGAGATGATACACCGCCTCCTCTAATCTCACAAAGTGTTGCATACTGACGCATTGCAAGAAGTCGCAAGTTTCAAATTGTCTAATCATGAATCTTTCGTCTGAACTGTGTAATAAGAGACTGAAAACAAAAGTGGGGGGCACTGGTGGCTCAGTGGATAGAGCAGGTACCCCCATGTACAGAGGTGGTCGCAGGTTCGACTCTGGCCCTTGCCTTTGTCTTGGCCAAAAAGTTGCATATGAACATAAAACAAAGACTACAACCGACAGCCAACCAGCATGTATGTTCTGCACCTGTGTGAAAGGAAATAACTCTCTATACCAGCAGACAGCAGACGTCTGTGATCGGCATTCAAAAAGGGAAATAGGAAGGCCACTGTGACGTTAGTTAGCCAGTTAGCACACTTAACTGGTGGAAACAAAAGCACAACTTAGATTTATGTTATATAACACGACAAGCTGTGTGTCCTTAAACTCAAAATGATAACTAGCAGACATTAAGAGGTTCCCTCTTATCTAACCCTACGCTAATTACCTCTTCAATATTTTATGACATAGACTGAGATTTTGTTGACTTTGTTTTCTTACCCTGTGAGTAAAAGAAGTGCTGTGGCAGCTCATTAAAAGTCACATGGCTGCGTGGCTGTGATTAGTGGCTCCGCTGGTCATCGACATAATTGAAAACGAGCTTTGAACTGTTTGTTCACATGAACATCTCAAAACTGGAGGAGACGGGCGGTTAGACAAACTGTAAACAAGGGAAACTTCTGCATCTCTAAAGAAACTGTCACCCGCTCTGCTACACTGGAAATGAATGAAATGTCCCTCCTTGATACAAATTTAGAATACAATAGAATCTACTTGTCTTCTGATAATAAATCAGATTCTCTGTGTGTGTGTGTGTGTGTTTGTGTGTGTGTGTGTGTGTGTGTGTGTGTTGTGTGTGTGTGTGTGTGTGTGTGTGTGTGTGTGTGTGTGTGGGGTGTGTGTGTGTTGTGTGTGTGTGTGTGTGTGTGTGTGTGTGTGTATGGGTACACGTCTGTACAGAAAAGACACAGAAAGAGTGCAAGTGTTGACTGCAAAGCACATTATTTGTGGACCTATTCATCCCAGCTGAGCCCAGTCTGTGTCATTATGGTGTGAAGCAGCCTTTGTTTAAGTGTCAGAGTAAAGAGCGTGCTGAGCTGAGAGTGGAGGGTGTGTTTGTTTGCTGCTTTAAGGTTTCATTATGTGCAGCTGGCAGGGGGAGTTTATGTAGTGGATTTATACAGAGTCAATCTGTATAATTGAGTGTTAGGATAGTGTGTGTGTGTGTGTGCGTGTGTGCATGTGTGCGTGCAGGTTTCATTGAAAGCACAGGGTCTTTGTGGATGTTGAATGGTTGTTTGTTACTTTGTTTCTGTGGTTGATTTGTCTTTTGTGTATCTGTGTTTGTTTCAGGGTTTATTCAGAATCGCAGCAGGGGCGTCCAAGCTAAAGAAGCTAAAGGCAGCGCTGGACTGTTCCACTTCACAACTGGAGGAGTTCTACTCTGACCCCCATGCTGTTGCTGGTATGTCCCAAACCGGAGTGTAGTACTTTGTTTCTTTGAGTATTACTCAGACAACTTCTCCAATTTAGCCATCCCGTCATCCATTTTCATCCTCTTATCCGTAACCGGGTCGCAGGGGCAAAGCATACCAAACCTCCCTCTTCCTCAGCAACATTGTCCAGCACCTTGTGGGGGATCCCAGGCGTTCCCAGACCAGATGAGATATATAATCCCTCCAGCGTGTTCTTGGTCTGCCCCCGATGTGCATGAGGCCCCCAGGGGGATCCTGATCAGATGTTGAACCACCTCACATGACCCCTTTTGACACAAAGAAGCAGTGGCTCAGATGTCTGAGCTCCTCACCCTATCTCTAACGCTGAGTCCAGACACCATAAGGAGGAAGCTCATTTCGGCCCCCTGTATCCACAGTCTTTTCGTAACCACCCAAAGCTCGTCACTACCCTCTAGCTCAGTTCCCTCTCTACCATGACAGTCTGGGGCATTGTCCACATCAGAACAGACGCCACGCCAATCCGCATGTCTATGTCAAACTCCAATTTATCCTCACTCATTAGGAGGTGACGGTGTGAAGAAGCCAAAAGAGCCACATCATCTGCAAAGAGCAGAGATGTAATTCTGAGGTCCCCAAACTTGGACCCCTTCCTCCTTTTGGCTGCACCTTGAGATCCTGTCTGTGGTGGAGGCCAACACCCACTGAAAAAGTGTTTGACTGTATGCTGTGTATGTGGACACAGCTCTCACTGTGGTTGTACGGGGACCTGATGGCTTGTAGCAATGACCCCGGTACCCCTTATTGCTGCAGTACCCCCTACAAGATGGGACGTGGTTGTAAGCTTTTTCCAAGTCCACAAAACAGAGTGGATGGGCAAATTCCTGTGATCCTTCCAGCAGCTTGGCAAGGGTAGAGAGCTGGTCCACTGCTCCATGCTCAAGACAGAATCCGAGGTTCAACAGTCAGTCAGAGCCTCCTCACCAGCCCCCCTGGAGTGAAGTTTCATAGGAAGGCTGAGCAGTGTGATTTATATGAATTTAAAATCAAGTCAGGTTGTGTCACAAAAGGCAGTCAAATTTTATTTAAATGTCGGTTAAATTCATGTGATCCAAGCTATGCAGCCAGCTACTGTCTGAAACCTGCAACCTCACATTTTTTTATTAGCAAGATTCCCCATCAGAGATCATCAAAGATGGCAGATCTATACATGATATTTTACTAAACGTATTTAGAATGAAATTTCCACAGCTGATTTTAAATATTAAGCTGTCTGTGGATGTGTGTTTTCAGGAGCACTGAAGTCCTACCTGAGGGAACTACCTGAACCTCTGATGACCTATCAGCTTTATGATGAATGGATCCAGGCATCCAGGTAATGCTCATAACACTGGGAATAACACAATTACTGCATCATATATCACTGCACAGCAATGAGATGAGACGACAAATGTGCTCTGCTTTAATTTTCCATCTGCCCAGTGTGTCAGACCCAGACAAGAGGCTGCAGGCCCTCTGGGTTGTTTGTGATAAGCTACCAAAGAACAACAAAACCAACTTGAGGTTAGTTGTTTAAACCTGCGTGAGAAAGGTCATAATGAAGATAATAAAATGTCTTCCATTGTATGAGACAACAAACTGTTTCCACCATTAACTGCCATGTTTTCGTGTAGGTATCTGGTTAAGTTCCTGACCAAACTGGCTCAGGACAGCGAGGTGAACAAAATGACTCCAAGCAACATCGCCATTGTCCTGGGACCCAACCTGATGTGGGCCAAGACTGAGGGGTGAGGGGGGCTGACGATGTTATGTGTTGGTTATAAGGCCTCATTTACATCCTTGCCAGTTGCATTTGGTTTAAAAAAAAAATCCCAAATAGGTAGTATTTGTACACATTGGGGTTTTTTTCTGCATGTGCCACACATATGCACCTGTGGGAATGTATTGGCAATCTTGAGTTGTTGGGCAAACAGTAGTCATTTGAAAAAATTTAACATATTGGACAACCCCAATTATTACTGTGTAAAACAAGGAAAATGTAATAATCTCTGAGAGACATGATCCTTACTTGTTACTTAAGCTTCTTTAAATGTGTCCCTCATGATGTTAGAAAGCATCTCATTGATGTCTGTGTCCACTCAGGAGTCTGGCTGAGATGGCTGCAGCTACCTCTGTGCACGTGGTCGCCATCGTGGAGCCCATCATCCAACACGCTGACTGGTTCTTTCCTGAGGGTAGGTTCTGGATTTCGTCTGCAGCAGTTTGACAATCGGAGTCGATTTCACACCAGGAAGACACATTGAATACGACTGATATTAAGACTCAAGAGTCAGCAGGAGTCAAGATTAAAATTACTGCTGTGTCTGTCCGGGCTGAAACTGTGGTCGGCTGAAAAGCTACCATGAAAACTTAGAAAACAGATGTCGCATATTTCCCTTAATTCAGCTTGAAAAGGTCGGTCAAGTATCGCTGTGGTGAGCTGCCTTATTCAGGATATTTTCCATCAAATCAGTTTGTTTGTAACCATCATTTTTGGATAAAGACTGAGTGTGTCAACTGAAGCAAATGACACCTTCACTTCTTTGATCCAAACACTCGGACTTCAGCTGTGGGAGCTTCTTCAATAGTTTCTAGACAAATTCAGACAGATTTGAGACTTCTAACTGCTCATTCAGGCGTAGCACAGATCCTTAAAAAATCTTAAAAGGCACTGAATTCATTAATCCAGAATTAAAAATCAACTGGTAGTAAAATCCATTGCTATTAAAATGTGTTACATCTAGTTTTTAAAAGTCTTTAAAAAGCTCAGACATGGGAATTAGAATTCTTCTGAATATGTTTTTCTGATGTTGCATTGTAAAATCTCAAAATAATGGTAAAACCTATTTTTCTTAAAAACAAATTTTCCAAATCCCTCCTCTTAAACGCATTAAGACAGGGATTAAGGCAGTGGAATCCCACATGTGGAGTGGCAACAAACTAAAATCACCAAGAAAACTATCTTTAACCTTACATAAAAACTGTTCATGCTTAATTTTTTTTCTCTGCAGCTTTGGTTATTGTAAATTTCATGCCGGGTGGCATTAAAAAAGACTTAAAAAGTATGAAATCTAACTTGCCTTAAACTGAAGGAACCCTGCCACCGGTAATGTGCCATGAGGACAGTAATAGAGTAGGTTTTCTGTTATGGAAACCACAGTAAACCTAAAAAAGTGTTTCTTCTCTCACTTTATGCACACACCGGTCTATATCAAGCCAGTTCTCATCAGCAATGACTCAGGATTCACACAGCGTACAAGAGAGGCTTCAAAATAACTGCATTCACTCAGCACCAGTAGCCCTTGTTCAGTATTTCAACCAGATATGTAATTATGGTACAAAGACAATATTTGTTTCTGTAAACAATAAAACACACAGCTCAATTCAATATGAAGCCAAACATGTACTCTGATTTGTTGATCTGCAAATCTACTTTTAGATAACATCCACCTGCCGATCTTTCCTGGTGAAAACATCAATTACTGTGTTGTGTGTAAAACTCAAACTATGGGTGGGATAGTGGTACAGACCACGAGCGCAGCCCCAGACAGTATAAACGATCTTTTCTTTTTCTTTTTATTGTCATTTATTTGTAGCAGTCCATTTAAAAACACTTTTCCGTCCCTTTGATTGATGTAGGTCAGTTGAGGCTGAGCTCGTCCTCCTCCTCACTTTAATTTCCTTTTGCTATGAAAATCCAATTTTGCAAAATTGTTAGGTTCTGAAATGTCCGCGGCCGTCGCCATGACAACATTGATACTGAAGCTAAAATGAGTTAAAACGTGGTGATGTTCAAATTCAACTGAGCACATTTTCAGTGTGGAATCTGTATTATACACATCATATCTAACCCAGGACATTTTTACGTGAAAAGGAAGAATTCTGCTGTTTTACCTTAATGTTGACAAACACATGATCCAAGTGCTTCTTTGGCAGTGATTTTGTCATTGCAACATCTAAACCAGTGAATTAATACAATAATGAAAAAAAAATACAAGAATAAACAGTAAAAGTACAAATAAAAGTTTATTTTATGAAATATTACTGATTTAGAAAATGTGATTTACAGGGAGACAGGGTGGGCACTGCCTGCCTTGAATACCCTGACCACATGTCTCCTGTGCTCACTTGTATGAACTGAAGCATGACAGCATCTCTTCTGTGATAAACTGTTTACCTGTAAAGGAATGAACAGTGTTTTAGAAAAAAGATGAAACCAATTCTGAGCATCTGTTCTGATCGTATACTAGAATTCCTGCCCAGATTATATTTAGTTTTAACTGTAACCGTCCGTATGTCCCCTCTGTTTCCTGCAGATGTGGAGTTCAACGTGTCCGGCATGTTTGCGATGCCCACGCCTGCATCCAACCACAACAACCACCTTGATTACGACTGCGGCACCATCGAGAGGAAGAGGCCTGGCAGCATGGTGGGACCAGAGAACGACACGACGCGCAAAGACAAGTAATCAGTTACCTCCTTGAGAACCATCATTTTTCTGAGGCCCTCATCACTTACCAGGGTTCCCACAGTTGAGGAAAACTTGGAAAAGTCACAGAATTTACAATCAAATTTTCCAGGCCTGGAATTAGTGAAAGTTTTGAAAAAATCATGGAAATTTGTTGTGTGTCATAAATTGAACTACACTAACGCAACATCACGGTGGATTCATTTTCTGCAGCTGACGATGTAACGTAGCTTTAATATTTGTCAACGTGTGATGACATTTTTGTTTTGTTTTTCTTTTTTTGTTCATCTCGAAAGTTTCTTCATTTTCTCCCCACGTTCCGTCTCTCCCTTCATGTATGCCTGCTAGGCATGTCAAATCATTTTTAAGCACTTTTGGCTTTAGGGGAGTTGCATACAACTTTGAATGGCTGTATTGCATATTCATGTTACTGCAATTTTTTTTAAAGAAAACATGCCTCCCATCTTAACATGTTTTCTTTAATGAAGTTAGCTTTTTATTTTCTTCTTAAAAAAAACTGGCAATAGTTTTTTTTCCCGTTTTTTGGGCTGATTATTTTTCCTTTTTTTAATTTGTTGGCAATTTTTAAAGAAAACTTAAGATATATTTGCAGTTATTTTTTTCTCTTTTAAATTTTTGAATACTTTTTATAGAAAACCTTGAAAAGTCCTGACAGAGTTTTGAAAGTTTGTCCATTTAAATGTGTCAGAACCCTGACTTACTCCATTAATTGGCTTGGACTTTAATCCAGTTGCTTTTCTTGGTCCCTTTCTTTTGCTTCTTAATTTTGGGGCTAGATTTGAGTCCTTTTTAACATGATTCCTAACACACTGTTTTAATGGGGTTATGGTGATTCTCTCTCCTGGTCTAATCTCTCTGATCAAAGCTTTGGTGTTTCTCTCCTTCACTGTCTCCCCGCTCTCCCCGTGTAGCTCCTCTAACAAGCATTCGGACCACACCCTGCGTAGAGGCAGTAACACCTTAGGTAGAAAGCAGCACACCTCACCTGCCTTCCAGCCTCCTTTACCCCCTGTGGAGGCTCCGGGGCCGGGCCACGGGGCCCCGCAGGTCCCCCCGCCCTCAGCCGAGCCCCAGCTACAGGCTCCATCAGGGGGTTCAGGGTCTGATGCTGCCCAGCAGAGCTTGGCGCAGAGTCTGGCTGCTCTGGCAGCCGCTCAGCAGCTTCTAGCTCAGCACACAGAGGAGCTCAGGTAAGAGCTCTGTATCTCTGCAGCTGCACGCCAAACATGCATGCTTTTAAATGTTCAGTGTTGACGTCAAGGGACGGCATTCTCTGTGAGGTCAGTCTGGTTGCAGTTTAGTGGATTATGCATGCCTCACTGGCATCTCACAGACAGTTCCTCCTCTCTTGGTTCAGCTTGTTGCTCTCACAAAAACCGCAAGTTTTTCTTGCACCACCACCAGTTCTAGCTATGCAGACTGGTCTGAGTCGAGCCCACAGATGCAGCACAACAATGGCTGCTGTCATTCTGCTGACAGTCAGTCCCAGGCAAGGCCTCTCGACTTCCCATCCCTCTGCCTTCCTTGCTGAATCTCTGCAATCAGCAGGAACCTCACACTAACTGGCCTAAACTGCTCTGAGAAGCCGGGACGTTGGTGCCTGTTGTGCAACGACTGAAGGGTGTCTTTGATTTAGCTGCTGAAAGGACAACCTTCATATTCACACAGATCAGCATTCTTTTGGTCCTACAGACTCTGTCGTAAAGTTCGATGAAACACCGAGATTAGATTTGTTTGTTTGATTCTAATCAGTCTAAACTACAATTAAAAAAAACATGCAGTACTCAGAATTTCAGAGAACTCTCAGGTTGTTAAAGTCTCTCTTTTGTTTCCTTTTTCTTTAAAGCAACCCAAAGCTACGTGACTCCACAGCTGCCCCGACCCCTCTGCTCCAGAGGAACGGCACCGGAGGAGGGGGCCACGCTGCAGGGCAGCTGGGCACAGGGACCCCTGGGGCTGGATCCATGGGGCCCAGTCCGCATATGATGCGCAAAGGTAAGAGTCAGTATGATCATCTGCCTCAAACATTTCTACAAAACTTCTCAGTCATTAAGATTATAGGAAGATTGGGGGAGCTCTGTATGATGTTCACCATCCCATTGGCCTCCCCTTTACACTGCACTCAACTCAACATTGTAGTTTGTTTTACTTTGCACAGCTCCACTCTTAAAACTCGTGCAAAGCAAGTATGTTGGCATTGCTACACATCAGCGAAGAGTTTAAGTGATATTAGAGTTAGATTTGAGCAGTTACGTTGGTTAGGAAGAGTAACGAGACAGTTCTGTCTGACACCAGGCAACATCGACGCTGCAATAAAAATATATTTAATTGCAAGTGAAATCAATTTGTGATTAAAACTGTACGAATCCATTTATTTTGAAAATCCAGAGGTTTTGCTCTCTGCTGAGCTGAATCTTGTAGGCGAGACCTGAGAAAATATCATTTGGGTGCGCCAAAAAAAAAAAACAACCTACTTTTTATTTCAGCGTGAAAAGTTTTGCTCTCGTCCCTTTTCGTTTCGATTGCATAATAAAGAAACAAAAGTAACTTGTCCATGGTGCGCTTGCTTTCTTTTTAAACAGAGAGATGATTCTTATGCCTTTCTGATCCATTACAAGGCGCTGCTATTGTATAGCCTCAGCCTACATTTATGAACTCATACGACCTTATGAACTCAACAGTGTAGCCGTGTCTTGTGGTGTGATTCTGAAGTTCAGACTGAAGTCAAGTTTGCCATGACATTGTTTATTCTACCATTTATTGAGACACATTTTTGAATTTTTATCTCTTCATATAGTTTGAAAATAGTTTGATATGTGGTTAATAGTTTGTCACAACGGTGAATTACAACGTTGTCTGGAATAAACAATTAAGCTGTAGAGCTGCTGGTAGGTTTATTATTTTTGTGCAATGGGGATAAAGCTAGGTGGCTGGACGGGCTAGTTTTCACCATATCTCACCATGTTTTTAGTCCTAATGCTAAGCTAACAGCTTCAGATGGTAGCTTCATATTTTCTGCACAGACATGAGCGTGGAGTCAATCTTCTCATCAAACTTTGGGAAAAAAAGTGTATTGCCGAAAATGTAAAACTAGGGCTTTAACACCCTTTTTTTTTGTCTTTCCTCACCTTTCATTCTTGGCTTTAATTTGTTTATTGATTAATTATTTAAATGTTTTATAATGTAATTAATGAAATTAATTTATTAATTTTTAAAAACATATTTATTATTAATTTAAAAATTTAAATTTAAATTTAAAAAAGTGTTCAACTGTATCCTTTTTGACTTTTTATTCGTATTTCTGGTGTTATTTTTAAATCAGGAGTCTTGTATGCAAAGGAACACATCTTTTGCATTTGTTAACATTCACAGATATGTGTAGGTTTTATACTATAAGAAAGTATATCTGTTAGTCTTTTCTACCAGTAATCACAAGATTCACCCTTATATTTCAGGTACCAAGAAGCAGGCTCCAGCCCCTCCCAAGCCGATGAACCCTCCACCCAGCCAGCCCTGTAACTCAGTAAACCACGCCTCCTCTTCTGGCTCCTCCCAGTCCCTCAGTCCCACTCCCAGACCCCTGTCCAGCCACTCACCCGCCTCACCCACCTCTCCCACCTCACAGCCATGTGCCACACCCAGACGCCACTCCAGCAACCAGCCGCCGATCCAGGCGCCCAGCCATCCGCCTCCAGAGCCTCCGTCACAGGCCAGCCCTCCGATGCAGCCCACGTCCCTCAGTGGGGACCAGCAGAGCACGGACCCCTCACCTCCAGACACCCCAACTCCTCCGGACACCCCTCCACCCTCCAGCACCACCACCACCACCACCACCACCCAGGACGTAGCTCCTCCGTCCCCGTCTCCCTATCAGTCGGGCTCCCTTCCCCGTCCGCGACCCGTCCCCAAACCCCGGAACAGACCCAGCGTCCCACCTCCGCCGCAGCCCACCACGCTGACCAGTGACACCAATGGGATCTGTGCCTCCACGTACAAGATGATGGGTGAGTTTCTGATCAAGTTAGATTGTCTAAACTTTTCTGCTGAATGTGCTCTCTGTCTAACAGCGCTGTGATACCTCCGCAGGTTAAAGAGGCACCTGTGAGAGGTTTGTTGTTAATTTTCACTGGCAGCACTTTTTGTTTCATACTTCTCACCACCACAGTCATTTAGTTCTGCCTGCTTCTGCTATCGGTGTCATGTTGTTAAGAGCCCTGATGCACGACTGTCACGCTGTGTGTCATAGAGCTGTATGACTCTTTAGTGACAGACCTGTTTCTTAAAAGCTCTTCGCTTTTAAGCTCCTGGTCTGTTTATTTTGGAAAGGCATAGATCCCTGCCAATAATACAGCTCCCCCCTAAACAATAATTAATGAAGGAATTCTGACCAGGAGTAGTTTCGACCGCACCTTTATAAGAGAACTTCATGTCAAATACAAAAAAAATTGCAATTTTGTTGAGTGATAATAAAAGACTGGCATATGTAAGAGGACATGTCTTCCATCAGGGCTATGTATCGTATCACGAGTCACTCATCTTCACAGTCACTGAAAAGTGATACCATCAGTCACAGTGTGAAACTGAGGCCAAACCCTGGTTTCACATGTGGATCTGAATTTACAGTCAGTAGTCATTTTCAGTTCCTTGACTGTCAACGGGGGAATTCTGTTTTTGTTTTTATCCTGTTCGTCAGTGTAGGTGTTGTGATGATTCTGTTTTAAGCATGTGAGATGCTGACATGCACGTTCTCGTATTGTCCTGCCAGAACGTATTCAGAAATTACAATCAGCTTGTATCCAACATTCAGAGTCTGTGCTCTTTAGTCAAACAGTGTATTGAATTGTACACAGGTGGGGTTCTCTACAGTTCTACATTTTCCATCAACTTCTTCACTGCTTGCTGCTCTGTGGCAAAACATCGCCACCTGCTGTTCAAATGTTCACACTGCTGTTTCACTGCTGGGCCCCTGCTGCTGTTTGAGCCGTGGAAAATATTACACAGCTGCACTGGATGGCTTCATACTCCAGGATGAAGCAGCACATGTTTGTGATTATGCGTTGGCATGATGTGGGCCGTCTAAGGTGTTTATGTAAATAGCATGACAACGTTATAACAGTTTCTTAACAACACAAACATTTGCTGAAATCATTTTTTCTCATAGATTTTTACCTTGTATTTTTTCTTTTTTTAGATTTGAAATTTTTTTGCATTTTTTTTTCTGTCTTCCTGATGTGTACTATACTATGACATGACTTTGTTGCGACATACTATGCTATGACTTTTTGTGGGAATTTTTTTATGACATCTTATAGTATGGCTTTTTTGATGATTGGCATAGAAAAGTCACACAATAACATGTCATCCAAAATTCCACAAAAAAGTCATTGAGTAGCATGTCTTCCAAAATGGCATTAAAAAGTCATAGTAAAGCAAGACAACATACAACTCTATTTATCCAGGTGGTAGACCATTCTGATTTCAGCTGTTTTTTTGGAAGTGTTTTATTTTGGGATTTTTCGACATGCTATATTATGGTGTTTTTGGGTGTTGTTTCGTCATTCTATACTATGACATGTCGACATGCTATACTATGTGGTTTTTAGTTGTTTTTGGGACATGTCATATTTTGACATTTTTGGCAATAATACATACTTTGGTCATTTTTTCAACATGCTATATTATGGTGTTTTGGGCCTTTTTTGCAATAATCTATGCTATGGCGTGTCTCAGCAGGTTATTTTATGCGTTTTTTTGCAGCTGTTTTTAGCTGTTTTTGGGACATGTCAAATTTTGACATGTTCCCCATACTATAGCCTTGCTTTCTTGGTCATTTTTTTGGTCATGCTTTTTTGTATGTTTTGGGGCCATTTTGGGATGTTTTTTTCAGCATTATATATTATAAAATGCCTTTACCTGCTGTACTAACTGGTTTTCAGACCTGTTTTTTTATTTTTGCCATACTATAGCCTTGCTTTTTTGTAATTTTTTCAACATGCTATTTTATATGTTTTGGGGCTGATTTTGCGATGTTTTTTCGACACTGTACACTATAACATGTCTCTAAATGCTATACTAGGTGGCTTTCAGCTGTTATTTGGACATGCCAAATTTTGACTTTTTTGCCATACTATAGCCTTGCTTTTTTGGTCATTTTTGAAACATGCTATTTTATGGGTTTTGGGGCCATTTTTGAATGTTCTTTCAACACTGCATATTATAACATGGCTCTACGTGTAATACTAAGTGGTTTTCAGCTGTTTTTTGGATATGTCAAATTTTGAC